>NC_064034.1:21819501-21972001 GCF_932526225.1 Nematostella vectensis | reverse complement strand
GTATTTCACTTGGAATTCAAGAGAATTCCGTTCTTCAATGACCTTAAAAACAGCTGCCCCATGAACAATATTTTAATATTTTTTATTTCTCGGTTGAAACAGAGCAAAGAACGCACGAATGCATTTGTAAAAATGTTTCCATTTCGCTTTAGCTGTCAAATAATTGCGGCAATCGCGGGAAAACTCACACACGGGGTGGTAGAATCACGCTAGCCAATCAGCGACGGGTTCGTAAATTCCTGTTACCGTCACGTGACCAGAAACACAATTATCGACTCCGTAGTACAAACTACCTTTTCCTGCGTGTAAGAAAGGAATTACGGAGGTCTGTATACAGGCTACGGCATAGATTATACCACACTGCTTTATGGCTTTGCAGTTCTGATTAATTTATCTTTTTCAATCCTTCGCTGCTCAGTCAACCAACAAAAGTATTCTCGTGGTCAGCTCCTTTTTTCCATGCAATGCACAATGTACCATATGTTTGGTTTGTGTGGTCTCTCTTCAAGGTGATCCATGTGCGACCGGGTGGATTTAATGTCGGAGGCCGGGAGAGCGAACACAGGACGTCTTCTCGCAACTAATGCTAGGACAGAACTAATTTATTACAACACAATAACTATGACATAAACAGTGTGTGGCTCTCCTAATAAGGGCACGATGCCTTTTAATAGGCAAACAGTAATTGCTAAACTGTTGACAGATAAATGCCAGCTATTACACATAAAAGAAACATGAACTGCGAAGGCTAACCTCTGCCCTCAAACACACTCTGCAGCTGAGTTATTACATTTTCTGTTTACAACTTGATATAAGTGTACCTAAAATCTAACAATAAATCACAACAAAACCCTGTTCAATCTCAGCATCACAGTATATGCCACATGATCTTGAAACACGAGTACACTAACTAAAAACACAAGCAGTTACATAGCTATTCCTAAAATTCACTTGGTTACACATACAAGACAGAAAACGTTTCTCCTCGTCTGAGGCTTAAGATAGGTTGAGAGCTGATTTTTAAAATCTTACTCGTGTTTTGATTGGTTCATTAGATATTGGCGCGAACGGATCCACGATATGGAAACCAAATTGTGATTGGCCGATTCCGGCAACAGCATTTGGTTCGAAAGTAAGCAGCCGTTCGTGGGGAGGGGCTCGAGACTGACACTAAGGACGGCTGCGCAGGAGACTAATGAAGTAGTTCCTTGCCGTAAAGATATTTAAACCCCATTTGCCTAAACACAAGGAGCAGTCTGCTGATGGATATTCCAGCCATAAGTGCAGAGAAACTCGGGAGGATGTCGACCAAGCACAAATGGCTGTGATCTCTACTTGAAGCCTCTACATTTTTCACATGTCTGGTAGACAGTCATCAAGGTCCCATTTCTCTTTAAATGTCAACAGCATGCTGAAGAAAACAATAATCTTGGGTTCTTGGTGAACCTGGAGGTCTTATACCACCCTGCCAAAAAATTAGTTAAGTTAAATTAAGTCAGTCTGTGAAGTTAAATATATTTTTGTATTCAGTTTTAACCAAGGTACTGACATACTAAGCTTACTTTTCCAGTTATCTTATTGGCTGCCTTCAGCATATTGACCTTCCTCTCCAATCTTCTCCTCACACTTCTAAAATTCCAACATTTTCATATATCAAAAAACAATTCTTTCACTAACAGCTTCTCTGCTTACACTATCCGCTAACAACAGGTCCACTAAAAGCTTCTCCTCCGCTAGCAACACTTCCACTAACGACTTCTCCAATAACAACACCTCCACTAAGAATACAAGCTACACCACCTGTAACTTCTTGGCTAACAACACCTCCACTAAAACCAACACCAAGCTACACTATCAACAACAGCTGCCAATACACTTCTTCTATTCTATGAAAAAAAATATGGATTTTTTTCTTAATGCATCGCGAGAAATACACTTTTAGTACTCAGGGTGTGTAAATTATAAATACACAGTTGCTCATTTGCAAAAATGTTTTAAAAATATATACTTTTACTACTCTTTGTAGCAAGACTACACATTCGCAGAAAGTGTATTTGTGGGGTGATATTTCGAATCTAAAGCTTCACAATTGGTTTCTATCTCGCGAAAAATTGTAATCTCTTCTTACTCGCCACAAAAGCGGCAAAATCTTAGTAGAAGGCTTTTCCCTGTGGTATGAGCTGCAATCAGAAACTTAACCCGTACATATTTTGCCCGTAAGTCTTCGCGCGCCCCATGTAGAACATTCGGGGTAGTGGGACTTTAATATCAGTCACAGTCACAAGTCCCAGTCACAAGTATTTGGGGGCACAGTCACGCCCCTACTGGTCATTTTTTTATATATTTTTTAAAATATTGGGGGGAGGGGCACGTGCCCCCAATGCCCTACCCCCTGCTACGGCCCTGAGTCAGAGGCACAATATTGCATGTTATAGCAGTGCATCGTAAAAAAAATCTTTACTTTGATTCGTCAAAAAACAAATTGGTACAAATGATACTTTGAGTTACATATTATTAAACAAGGTTTAAATATATATACATATACATAAAAGTATCATATACACATATAAAGATATTTCTTCTAAAGAAGATAAAATATCAAATGGATGGGGATGATTGTGGGGAATTTTTTAAACCAATCCTAAAAGATACAATTATCATACCCTTCCTATTATGCATCCTGCAAGTGTTTTTTGCCGTGATGGGATGGTTAAAACCCTTCCATTTACTTTTAATTAACAGAATTTCAACTTGTCGGACGATAACTGTGATAATTCAGTGGTAACTGATGGCCTCACAACTCGTGGAGCTTTCTTGGGAAGTTCATTTTCATCCACACACAATTCAACAACCTGTTGTAAATATCAAAGAAGAAAGGGTCACACAATATGGAAAAAAATTAAATCAATTGTAAATGCCTTTAATAAATGAATATTTTAAACACAAAGCCTCGAGCTATAATCGTATGGAAATAGAATTAAGGATTGGCATTTCAATAAAATGTAAAAGCTTAAATGAAAATACTCATGTGATACCGCACCACACATTTCTTTATGAATCTAGATTTAGGCGCCAAATGAATCTATATCATACCCAGTCCCCGCCTAATTCTTCTAAAGGCAACCCATTTTGCAAAGGAGATCAAGCCTGAAAACTCGCGCGATCATTTACGGGCTACATGGCGCCATCTTGATTTTGTTCACCCACCGTTCGGAGACGCGTTGGAGGGGTGGTCCGGCCCCAGCGTGAGTTCTTCTTTTAAAAGGCACAGCTCGTGTTGTCTCTTCCAGATGAATAGTTTTCTTTTCCTAGAAAAATTCAATCAATAACATACATTATTTCAAATGCAAGATTCAAATGCAACAGACCGCGCCCCCCTATTTTGATGACTGGAACTTATTTTTGAAGTTTCTCTCCTTCCTGTCTAGCCTAGGAGTTTAAAAACCTAGTTATTTAAAAACGTTTAAGCAGAAATGTTAGATTTGAATACCCCAAAATATAAGAACCTACTATACCTAAAAAAATTCAAAAGGTTCTTATATATATTGGGTTACTCCATAAAAAATGAAACAAATTTTGGGGCTTTAAAATATAAATTTGCTAAAATTTTGCCTTTCATAAAGATTTACTGATATAACATATATACAGTAGGGTATCTAAAAATATCAAGAACCTAATAAGAACCTATTTTGCTTTAATACTTAGTAACTACCCCAAAATATAAGAACCGGTTTTACTGTATTTCTTTATACTTTCTCGGT
The DNA here is from genome assembly GCF_932526225.1 of Nematostella vectensis. NCBI lineage: Eukaryota > Metazoa > Cnidaria > Anthozoa > Actiniaria > Edwardsiidae > Nematostella > Nematostella vectensis. The sequence continues at coordinate 21,968,240 of NC_064034.1, read as the reverse complement.
TTTAAACACCAAGGCATCTTAGTCTAATTTTGGAAAGTGTTAGTAGGTGATAGATGACTGCTTTAAACATGAAAAAGTTCTCAAATTGGACTCAATTTACCTTCCACAAAACTCGTTCTGTGACAAATTTTCGGAGAAATCTCGTAGCACTGCGACTTGACAGGACGACTTGAACACACGGAGTTGCGCAGAACTGATGCGCATTGGGCACAATCTAAAAAGTCGAACTCGAGCTTGTTCTCAATGCTAACGTAATGACACACACTCCACCAGTCTTTGTAGTGTCTTAACAGGGACAGTGAGCAGCGAAAAGGAGTCACGAATAAGCTCTCAAACTTCTGTTTCTTACTAGGGATTAATGCAAAGACCTCCCTACTGGAATCGACCAAGAACCTGAGCTAGGGCACCACCTTTTGCAAGATTGACTTTTTTAGGCCCAGGAAATATCCAGGCGCACCAAAGGGAACGCGGTTAAGAAGATCGCTGACTTGGCCACTGCACAATTTCGCTCATACGTAGACTGCAAGGAGGCATATTGTCCCTTGTCCAAAGGTACCTGAAGCTGGCCATTGTGCCTATCATTAGTATGGAGGAGGCAAGGGATGCCCAGGGAGCGAATATAATTGGTCAGCATGAGCCCCGTAGTGTGGTAGGGATGTAGGGGTAAAGAACCAACCTCCGCATTCAAGTCCAAAGTAGGTCCGGCTGTCTTCAGTTAACAGGATATGGTCATTTCCCGACTTATCATCAAGGACGGTCTGATAGGAGGGGGCGTCTGTTACCCTGTCGAGTCTGAAAAGACGATCCACCATCCACAAATTAAGATACCGAGCATCATGACAGAGTGGGCTCCAATGTGACGAGCTACCAACTCTGCCCACAAGTAAGATCGCTCCGTTGTCCAGCCGATCTAGCAGTGTTGTACTTAAGAATTCACCAAATGGTCTACAAGATGCGTTATTCTTAAATAATTTGTGGCGGTCTGTCAGAATCATACTGTTCTCCTTTGAACGATCCCTTGAAATGGATGAAATACATGTTGACATGTTGCATGCCTTGCAGATGGATTTGTTTGGTGACAGAATGACAATCATTAATTTGTTACAACCAACACATGTCCTAGATTACGATGCTAAAATCTTGCCAAAGACAGAGTTTGAAGTGGATATGTACTGTTCATGGACAACAGGCTGGTCAAATGGGTTTGTTTCTGATGCTTCAAAATCGTCATTTCTTGGTGTGTTGAGGTAGTGATCGTATTTTGTTGCGTTCACTCTCACATTCTACGTTATCGCAATGTCATCTGACCTGTTATTTGATCTCTTTAGGTTTTTCGTTTTTACTGGGCTTTTTGTAATTGCGATCGTTGTTGGTTCTGATCGTTTTTCTGGGACGGGGATGCCTGAAAATGACAGGGACGCCTGAAAATGACAGGGACGCCTGAAAATGACAGGGACGCCGATCAATTGTTGTCATCTTAAACCAGACTCGGGTTCAAGTACTTGACCTTTGCATTGAAATTAATCTCATAAATCGGCCTTTTTCCCAGAAACATCTTGGCAGAAGGTAAGAACTGACGTGCTTGAATATCTTTTACTTAAATTCATCATTAATGAATGACAGGGAAATCTGTACAAAATAGCAAATATTTTTCATGGTAATGTCTTTATTGACTTCCAGTAACTTCCAAGAATGAACCAAGACAATTATACAGCAAATGAGATTAGTATACAGCAAGGGTAGAGTTTATTTTTTGTGATTTGTCTCCTGTTCAAACAGGTATGTGTATCTAATAAAGACGGCTCCTTTCTAAGGATCTGTATCGCTATTTTTAATTCCGCGTATATTCAAAGAACATTTTGCGATTTTTTACGCAAGGTGAAAAATGCCCCCAAATCCGCGATTTTATAGGCAAAATCGTAAATTCGGAATTTCTCGAAAAATATTTAATGTATGTAACTCAAACTTTTTAACCATGATAAGGGAACCAGGGGCTAACTTTAAACCAATTTTGAGCGATTTTGAAATTTTTATTTGGAACTTCTCAGTTGAATCTAAGGGACTGGTGCACTTAAGAAACACTGAACTTTTATAGACTTTTATTATATTTTTAGACTTATATTTTATTTTTGCTACATGTTTATGCAAATTATTATCTTTCTAACATTTCGAAGAAAAGGAAGGAATGTTGTGTATGCAGGACTATGTGGGTTTCCTGTATTACACATCATGTGATATTGAGGAGAGTAAAGAGAGGCGTTGAATCGACTTGTTGTGTTGTTCTCGCTCCGATTTCTTTAGGCCTTAGTTGCCCACAAATACGACAGCCGGTAAGTGGAAAGAGTTGAAATAAATAAAGAAACCAGCCTTTCGTCTTGCGTGTTGTATCAACAACCATGGCATCCGGATTCACTCCGCCTGAAATGAACTGGTCTGCAGAAGACATTAATGATGAATTCAATCGCTTTAAACAATATTGCAACCTAGTATTTACCGGCCCCTTCTCCAAGGAAAACGAGGCCGAGAAAGCATCGTATATCCTCCTTTGGTTAGGCCGCCAGGGAGTCGATATCCATAACAATTTCGTGTTTGACAACACAGACAAAATAAAACCCAGTGTTATTTGGGAGAAATTCGAAACCCACTTAGCTCGACGTACCAACTATAGACTAGCAATTGCAACAACTCAGGCAATCAAATGATGAGAGCACCGATGATTTTATGACCAGATGCCGTAATCAGGCCCTGAAATGTAAGTTTCATGACCAGAAAGAAACGGAAGAGCGTTTGATCGAGAAACTTATCATCGGAAGAAGGCACAAGAAAGTTCAGGAACGGATATTAGAAAAAGATGAAACCTTGAATCTCGATCAAGCGGTCGACTGTGCCAGAACATACGAAGCCACGCAAGCCCATGTCGCCCAGCTACACAACACCAGCGAAGCAGCCGGCATATGCATAGTAGGAAAATCAGGAACCCAGAATCAGTACTCAGGAAATCGGAATTATCCAGCAAACCAAAACCGAAAATGTGGAAATCGCGGGGGAGATCATGGGCCCAGAAAATGTCAAGCGTTTGGCACATGTTGTGAGTTTTGCTCCAAACCAAATCACTGGAGTAAGGTCTGCAGGCTTAAAGCAAGCCTTAAAACGTGCCTAACCAATTTCCGCGCAACTATACCAACGCAGCGAACAGGAAAAGGCAACAGAGCCAAAGTAATAGGCGAGTAAATGAAATACAAGACAACGACAATTACATGAGCGAGGAATTCGAGACACTAACGTTTGAAACAATCGGTGTTGAAACATTAAACCCAGGTCGGCAACCGAAATCAACAAAAGATGAAGCGTTCGTTCAACTAGAAATCAACTTGCCCCAAGCGCACGATAAGCCATAAAAGCAAAACTTGACACTGGCGCACAGGCGAACATAATACCAATAAGGCTTTATCGCAGTATGTTCCCTCTCAACATAGATGAAAACAGTCAACCAAAGCAAAATATGTTAATGAAATCGAACACTGTATTGACGGCTTACGGAAGCACAATAATAAACCATTTCGGCACATGTGACATAGAATGTAGGTACTCAGGGAAGAATGCCCTAGCTAGATTTTTTGTTACAAATGCGCAGGGCAAAGCTATTATTGGTCTACCTACCGCGCTCGAGTTAAAGCTCATATCGTTAACCTGCACCATAGACAAGATCGCAGAGGGAGCGCGGAAAATACCAATTAAGGCTCAAGGCCCGACTATACAAGAATGCCAGACAGACATGCAGACATTGCAGACGACATCGTTGTCTCTGGTAAGACGGCCGAAGATCACGACCGCAATTTTCAAGGGATGCTCCAGAGACGCCAGAAAACGGTGTCATATGTGGTGAAGATGGTGTCAAGCCAGACCCAAGGTATCCGCCCTCAAGGAAATAATACCCAAGCGACCGACGGGAGTTGCAGACATTCCAGGGGCTAGCTACATATATGAGCCCTTTCATCCCAAACCTGAGCCTGCTCACATTACCACTGAGGGAAATCATAAAACAGAAGCGATTGTTCCAATGGGACGCCAACTACCAAGAAGCTTTTGACAAGATCAAGCATTCCATCAGCGACGGAACCACCCTCACTTATTTTGGCAGCACAGAAGAAGTCACGCTTCAAGTAGATGCATCGTTAAAAGGGCTCGGAGCAGTACTTATCCAAGAAGGGAAACCAGTAGCCTTCGTAGAAACGTAGAAACCAGGTATGCAAACATCGAAAGAGAGCTGTTAGCATTAGTCTATGTATGCGAACGGTTTCATATATATTTATTCGGTCGACCATTCACCGTCCACAGCGACCACAAGCCTCTCGAGAGCATACACCTCAAACACCTTACAGCTGCACCACCACGCCTACCGAGAATGCTCCTGAGACTACAACCATATGATCTAAGTATAAAATACATACCAGGGAAAGAAATGCTAATAGCCTTATCAAGGCTGTCAATCGCACCCTATCGAAGGCATGAATGTCCAGATTCAAGAAGTGTGTTCCCAATTCAGCAACTCCATGTTGAAAGAGATCAAGAAATACACAAGCTCCGACGAAGAATTAATCACACTCAAGGAAATCGTTTACAAAGGCTGGCCGTCTAGAATACAGCAAGTACCTCGATGGGATTTTGATGAAAGGCCAGAGACTCATCATTCCCTCAGCTCTCCAACGTGAAGTGCTCCTTAAGCTACATGAGGCCCATCAAGGCGCAAAGAAAACCAAGCTTAGAGCAGAACGTCAGTTTTCTGGAGTAATATCAATCAAGATATTGACACAACAACAAAATCATGCACCACGTGTCAGGATCCAAATTGAAATCCCACCTCGGCCATGGCACACCATCGCAACAGATCTATTTTTTTCTTGAAGGCTCGGAATATCTTCTAATTTCGGATTACTACTCAAAGTATCAATTCGTAGGGAAGATCCCCAAAGGGAAATGCACAAGTATGACCCTCATCGACATCCTGAAAAAGATATTCTGCGAGCAAGGCATCCCTCAAGTAATTCGATCCTACAATGGTCCACAATACTCAAGCAAGGAATTTGAAGAATTTGCGATGAAGTACGGTTTTAAGCACATCACAAGTTCGCCAACCTACCCAAAAAGCAACGGATTTATTGAGAGACAAGTGAAGTACGTCAAATCGGCGCTCATCGAAGCAAAGAGATCGCACACAGACCCGAATATGGCACTCCTGTGTCTTCTCACGACCACAATTAACTCCAAGTTACCATCACCAGCAGAACTTCTGCTTGGCAGAAGAACCAAGGACAGTGATGACGTCATCGACAGACTAAAATACAGACAAGACGTACATAAACACTATCATGACCAGCACACAAAGCCCCTACCACCTCTTCACCAAGGAAAGACCGTTACTATCCAAGATCAAGAATCAAAGAAATGGAAATCAGCAGTGGTGACGTAAAAACTGGAAGACATGCCGCGATCATATCATTTGTCAACACCATACGAAGTCCGGCGCAATAGGGTACAAATCAGGAGTGTCCCACCGCCTACTCCACCGTCAACAACAACAGTGCAACAGAACAACAGCGGATCAGAGAGCCTCTCTTAATCCGACAGCGACTGCAAACCCTCAACCAACCAGCAACACCCATGGATAACCAGGCACGTCTGTGACACGCAGCGGAAGGGGGGTGAGACCCCCAGATCGATATGTATAAAAAAAACTGAACAGTGCGAGTCACACGAATGAAATTAGTTATAGTCCAAGTTACTGTTATTGAATCATTTGTATATATCGAAATTTATTATAGACCTTGATTGAAAACTATATCTCGGAAAGGGAGATGTGATGATATATGTCACGCAAGGACTTTAGTTGTAATCTGACACTGGTTAACCCTCTCTCACTAAACTAGCGCTCAACAGTGATCATCACAATCAAGCATGTATATAACCAACGCAGAAATAGAACCAATAAACCTTATTTAGAACTCATTACAATTGGTGAGCCCCTTCGGGATCCTGACCCACTCGAAAAGTTACCAAGGGGTCACAAACCCTGTAAGATGGCAGCTGTCTGGGTGTATTGTCCCTTGGTGGTATGCTTTCCCTTGGTTCAGAAGGGAGAACCAGCTGTTTCCTCCGAGATTGTCTATGGCCTCTTGAACTCGTGGGATGGGATGCCTATCTGCAATGGACTTGCGGTTTAGTTCTCTAAAATCAATGCATAGCCTTAATTCTCCAGATTTTTTTCTTACACAAACAATCGGGGGTGAATACTGTGATTTAGTCTTCCGTATCCAGTCGCGATTAACTAAATCTTCTATGTTTGCTTTTACTCCTGGATAGAGGGGACGGGGAATGGAGTTATAGGTCTTCTGAATTGGTTTCTCGTCAGATAGTTTGGTACTCATTTCTAGATCTGAAATGAATCCTTCGTCATCATCATTCTTTGAAAATGCGTTCCCGTGTGCAAGGATTAGCTTTTTACAGTGTCTTTCTGTGCTGGAATCAAACTGTTCAAATTGATATCAGATATCCAATAACCGGACTGTATCTTAGCCTTATGCTCGCTTTCTGTTGTAGCTGCAACGTTCACTTCTTGTATCAACACTTCATCAGCAACATGTTGATCCCTTAACAAAGGTCTAACCCCTACCTCGGATAGCATCATCCTGTAACCCTGTTTCGATAGTGTGTAGTAACACGCTTTGAACTAACGGCCAATAATATTTATTGACTACGTTGGCTTACTTAGACGCAGAAATAATCTTCTGTCTTAAATCAAGGGCTTTCATAAAGAAAGTTTGGGCGTCTCCCCCGGGGGACTGGGTCAGTGAGGCCAGCTGGTTAAAAAAATCCGCGACATTTTTCTCTCTGAAATGACATCTCAAAATTTGCCTCAGTCTTGGGAGTATCAAGGCTGGGGTGGACTCCAAATAGGATCGTAGGGGAATACCAGGGGTAATAGCTCTACTATTTCCAATTCCGCGTAGTTTCTACCTCCGTAAAACCGTGCAAACTTGCATCCTCCCCTTATTTGCATACTCAGCCACTGGAATCTCCAAGTCTTTCGCCAGATCGACCAGCTCTTCGAGCCTCAGCTTACAAATCTCACTTTCTAACTCAAGCTGATCTCCTTCGAGCGCTATATCTGTAGCGGCCATGCTTGTGAGATCACAGATTCGACACTTCAAGGTCAAAATTCTCTATTCTTGAATTCCTCTTACCTGGTCACGGCACCAAAATGAAGCAACCCAAACAAGCACAATATTCCAAGGGGTTTTTACTCAACTTCACAACAAACTGTATATTTACCTTGTGTGTCTAAACTCGTTTTCACGTGTTGCTTATATCTCTAACACACATGCGCATGGTGCTAAATATTCCCTAGAGGGGATGGGTGTAGTATTCGGTATACCTGTGTAGCGCCCGCATTCCATGTTAGGGCACGTGTTTGTAACTGAATTGAGTGAGTCGCCATCTTGAATAAAACGTTGAGTTTGTATACTCGGTTTTCCCCCTCACTACGAGCGGATACTACATGGTGGCAGCGTTTCAAAAGCAGAAATGCCGGACCCAGAAGATGCCTCAAGCTCTCATAAACCCCAGATACAATTTCCTCTTCCGGAAAATTTCGCTTCGGGCAAACAGGGCCTCGAGCAAATTGAGAACTGGACGAAATGGATCAAGAGATTTGAACGGTACCGGACTGCTTCGGGACTCAAAGACAAGACGGATACCGAGCAGGTCAGCACTCTACTCTACGCTATGGGAGACTGTGCAGATGATATTTTAACGACGTTCAAAGTCGACGAATCGAAGGCGAGTTATAGTGAGATGAAAACGGCACTCGAGACGTATTTTGGCGCACGCCGAAACGTTGTTGTGAACAGGGCCCGATTCAACAGGCGAGTTCAGAAGCCAGGTGAGTCCATTGACAACTTCATACAAGATTTATATCGCCTACCAGATGAATGCAATTACTCTACTCTGAAAGAAGAGTTGATTCGAGATCGCCTCGTAGTGGGAGTTTTAGACGAAAATCTCTCGGACAGACTGCAACAGAAAGCGGATCTAACTCTTGCCCAGGCTATTGAACGGTGTAGTGAACGATATGAGAAAGGAGAACAGAGAGAGGAAGATAAACACGTCTGATTCTAGTGTATACTTTATCAGAAAAAAACAACCCCAAAATAACCAAAAGAAAGCTAAACCTAGTCCCAAGGGGGGTTCCGAAGGGAGTAAGAAGTGTCATTTCTGTGGCAATGAACCTCACGAAAGAAAGGATTGCCCTGCTAGGTTAGCGACATGTAACAAATGCCACAAGAAAGGTCATTATCAGAGGGTCTGCGAAAGCGAAACGAAAGCCCCAGCTCCTAAAAATGTTCATAAAGTTGAAAGCCCTGGGGAAGAGGATTTCTTGTTTCTTGGGGAGGTTACAGGGAAAGCAAATGATCCCTGGATTGCTCAAATAGGGGTAAATGATCACAACAAAGTTTAAACTAGACACAGGTGCCTCTGTCTGTGTTCTAAGTTACTCAGTTCCATGGCTAAAGGGAATGAAGCTAGACAAACCTCAGCAAACACTGAGGGGGCCAGGGGGGACCTTGAGGTTATTGGAACTTTTCAGGCTACCCTGAAATATCGCCAAAGCAAAACCCAGGAACGCATGTATGTTATTAGAAACCAGTCCTGCTCTTTACTGAGTAAGAAAGTTTGTGTAGACTTGGGGCTGGTGAAGCTTAATGATGTGGGGGAAATTCTCCAGTCACCCCAAGACTTTCGTAAGGAATTTCAAGGTCTAGGGAAGATCGCAACAGAATATCGCATAACATTACGTGATGAGGCAGTCCCAGTTTGCTTGTATACTCCCAGAAAGGTACCCCATCCCCTGTTGCCAAAGGTAAAGGAAAAGATAGAGACAATGTTAAAACAAAACGTCATCTCACCCGTGACCGTGCCCACTGAGTGGTGTTCGGGTATTGTTTGTGTTCCCAAACCCAATGGCAGAGTGCGAATCTGCGTGGATCTGACTCAGCTTAATAAAGGGGTCAAGCGGGAAATACACCCGATGCCATCTGTGGATGAAAGTTTATCCAAACTATCCCAGGGGATGGTGTTTAGTAAACTCGACGCTAATAGTGGGTTTTGGCAAATTCCCCTTGATGAACAGTCTAAATTATTGACCACATTCATAACCCCCTTTGGCAGATTTTGTTTCAACAGGCTGCCATTTGGGATCAACAGCGCACCTGAGTTCTTCCAACGCGCCATGTCTGGTATCCTGGAGGGACTAGATGGTGTAGTGTGCCAGATGGACGACATCTTAATCCATGGGAAGGACCAAGCAAAACATGACAAACGTGTACGAGCGGTCCTAAACCGTATCCAGGATGCAGGGATGACACTAAACAGCAATTGCGAGTTAAACAAACGGTCAATCAAGTTCCTGGCACACATCATTGACGGTAGTGGCATTTACGTCGACCCCAGTAAGACAGATGCCATCACCAGGTGCCCAGTACCGACAACCGTCACAGAGCTCCAAAGGTTCCTAGGTATGGTCAACCATGTTGCTAAGTTCGTGCCTAGACTAGCGGATCTCAACGGTCCACTGCGCCAGCTGCTTCATAAAGATGCACAGTGGCTATGGGGTCCAGACCAGCAACAGGCATTCCAAAGGATTAAGGAGGTCCTGGCATCATCGGAGGTGTTAGCGCTCTACAGTCCGAAGCGTGAGACCATAATCGCAGCAGATGCATCAAACGCAGGAATTGGTGCAGTCCTGATACAGATAGCGGACGATGGCTCCCGTCGTCCTGTGTACTACGCGTCCCGTGCTCTGTCCTGTCGGAGACAGAGCAGAGGTATGCGGTTATTGAAAAGGAAGCCTTAGCAGCTACTTGGGCCTGTGAAAGGTTTGCGCAGTATGTGTTAGGTCTTAAGTTTACGCTAGAGACAGATCACAAATCTCTAGTAACTTTGCTTAATACAACTGAATTATGCAAGATGCCGCCTCGCATCCAGAGATTCCGACTTAGACTAATGCGTTTCAGTCCACATGTAGTCTATGTTCCAGGTAAACAGCAGCACACAGCGGATGCACTGTCGAGAGCGCCAGTAGGAAAGCCACTACCGGAAGACGTCATGTTGGTTGAAGAAGTTGAGAGCTATGTGGGTAAGACATTGCATGGACTTCCTGCAACGCCAAACCGTCTCACAGAAATACGCGAAGCGCAGAAAGTAGACGAAGAGTGCTCCCTCATTCGCAGGTATTGTATGGAAGGATGGCCTGCTTATATGCCACATAGGCCCCTCATGCAGCCATATTGGGAGGCACAGAGTCACCTAGCAGTCGTGGATGATATCTTGCTGTATGACGAGCGGATCGTCATACCCCGGTCCATGAGGCTTGAAATCCTCAATTGCGTCCACACCGGACACCTTGGTATAACCAAGTGTAGAGCAAGGGCTCGCAGCTCCGTATGGTGGTCAGGGCTTTCTACCATTATTCAGGACATGGTTTCTAAGTGCGGCACATGTGCAAAGGTTAAAGAAGACCAGCGTGAGCCACTCCTGCCAAGTTCCTTTCCATCACACCCTGGGAGAGAATTGGTATGGATCTATTCAATTACCAAGGTAAAATCAATCTAATTGTTGTTGATTACTATTCTCGTTGAATAGAGATAAAGAGACTTTACAGTAAAACATCTGAAAATGTCATCAATGTTCTTAAGGAACTATTTGCAACACACGGAATTCCAGACTGCTATTTCGGACAATGGTCCTCAGTTTGTCTCGGAAATATTAAGCAAGTTTGCGGATACGTACGCCTTTATCCATTATACTAGCTCACCTAAGTATGCTCCTGCTAATGGAGAAGCAGAGAGAGCGGTTCGTACGATTAAGGAACTGCTTAAGAAGAACAAGGACATTGGTCTTGCTCTCTTGTCGTATCGCTCTACACCTTTACAGAATGGATTATCGCCAAGTGAGCTTTTCATGGGGCCTGTACTGTCAAGCACGCTACATCCCAGAAATATGTCTTCCGACTTAAAGGCTGTGAGAGCGAAGGAAGAAACATACAGAAACAAGCAAGAGGTTTCCTTCAACAGACGACATAGAGCCAGGGAGTTATCGTCTCTAAATCCCGGTAACACTGTGTGGGTCAAAGACCAATCGAAACTAGGCAAAGTGCTATCACCGACACAGTACCCCAGATCATATCTGGTGAAAACGGGTGAAGGGATTCTTCGCAGGAATCGGTCAGCTCCGGTACCCACCACCGAAGAGCATACGGCGGAACCAACCGGACAAGCAGACGACACCGATGAAGAGTGGCCGAGTCCTCAGCCGCCTTTGCCAACAATCAGTGCAGAGTCGTCTACTCCAGCGAACACTCGTGTATCTCAGACAACCCGATCTGGTCGGATCGTCAGATCTCCAAAGCGTTTGGACTTGTAAGGACAGTATGAACATTTGAACACTACGAACATTAGCTATACAGTAGGCTTTATTAGTGGTTTCTAGAACATGTTACAGTTTAGACGTTAAGCTTGCTTAAGCTCACAAAATTTGTTATTAAGTATGGCAGTCCATACTTGGGGGAGGATGTAGTATTCGGTATACCTGTGTAGCGCCCGCATTGCATGTTGGGGCACGTGTTTGTAACTGAGTTGAGTGAGTCGCCATCTTGAATAAAACGTTGAGTTTGTACACTCGGTTTTCCCTCTCACTACGAGCGGATACTACAAGGGGTGTATACAATTAATGACAAACGATACATTTTACACTTGCTATCGTGATATCTCATATTACTCTAGTTGTTCCTGACTCGACCTTGGAAAGCAGGGTGTAACAAGTCAAACCTTGTCTTCAACTTACGGCCGTTTAACAATTCTGTTGTCGTGTGAGGTGTAACACGATATTGGAAGAGGAATCTTTGCAGCTTGGTGGTCAAATCCTTTCCATGTTACCTCCTGTAAAGCATCTTGGTTTATCAAAACTGTTGCTTCGTAGGACTGTAGAGTCCGCTAAGCCTTGTTCTTTGCCTCTTGGAGGTAACGGTAGTGGAGGGGGGAACGAAAGACTGCTTAAATGGAAGAGGATAGGAGGCCCAGGAATTTTGATAATTCCCTTACTGTTGTTTGAGGGTTTTCTATAAGCTGTTGACATCTTTGTCTGATCTTCCTTACTTTGTCCCTTGGTAAGCTTAGGGAGAGAATTTCTCTGTTGACTTGAAAACCTAGGAACTCTATGTTTTTGAATGGAGTCAAGACTGACTTCTGATAATTTATTATGAACCCCTGTTCTTCCAAGAGATGTACTGTCATAGACACATGTTGATGTAGTTTGTGTTCTGAGTTTGCTTCTAAAAGAATGTCGTCTAGCTATGCTATGAGTCTGATTCTCCTCTGTCGGAGGACCGCCTAAACTGGTTTTAGTATTTTTGTAAATACCCTTGGACTGCTGGCTAACCCAAATGGGAGGCAAGAGTGCTCTAGGATAGAATCCTTCCACAGGAAGCGCAGGAACCTCTGGTAATCCCTGTCTATGGGTTCTGTCAGGTAAGCATCCTTCAAGTCTAGTTTTGCCATGAAGTCCCCTTTTGTTAAAAGATCTTTCAGCATCAGAACTGACTCCATTTTGAAATGTTCGTATGGTATGAACTGATTGAGTTGTTTTAGGTTTGTTTTAGGTTTATGATTTTAGACCCCACCCTTTTTGGGTACTACAAAACGTGTGATGAGAAACCCTGGAAGATTGCGCTGGTATTCTTGGACAAAGTGAACTGCCTTTTTTTGAAAGCAGTTTTTGCACTTCCTGGTCTATCTGAAGCTGGTGTTCCTAGGAAGTGAAAATACTGTGAGGTGGATAGGATTGCGAGGGTGTGCTCTTAAATTCTATCAGGTACCCTAATATGGCTTGTAGGACCCAGGGATCGTTTGTTATTTGTACCCACTTGGGTAATGTTTCAGCCTGCCCGCAAAAGGGGTTTCTACAAGATAAGTACGGTGATTTGATATACCTTTCATAAGATGTGTACTGGTTGGTGGAGCCGTTGCTGCTGTTTGGGCTGGTACTAAGGCTGTTACTGCGACTGGTAGCGAAACTGGCCCCTGCCTCTGCCCCGGTAGGCTTGGGTTGAGGTCTGCCCTGACATGCCTGGACGATAGAAACCTTTGAAAGTCTCTGCCTCTACCACCCCTGTGTGGTCCTTGGAAGCGTGGGGTGGCAGCTCCTCGAAAAGGCTGCTTGCCAGCTTTTGCAGCACTAGTTACAGTGTTTGCTGTTTCAAAGCGAAGCTTCAATCTTGGCCCAAAACCTTCCCCGAACAGTTGTTTGCCACAGTCTGGAAACTCTTATTTTCCCAATGATGCTAGCATGGGATTCAGTGAGAACTTGCTCACGCCTCTTGGTGGATAATTGGGCTGACGTATCACCTAAAAGCATAATGGCTCGTTTGGTACATTGGGACATACGTGAGACGGTATTTTTGTTCTAGGACAATTTTATTATCATCTATGGCATCATAGATCATATTCAAGTTCTCATACGTGGCACACAAGGGTCCCAGTATATCAAGAAGCTTATCTTGAGTGTCTTTCATTACATTGTCGGGGTTTTCAATACCGTTGACCATGGTTGTGAGGTAGGAATCAAGAAAAAGAGTAAAGGCAGCATCCGAAGCTTGCCGTGGAATTCTTTAATAATTGACCTTCTCTTGAAGCGCTGTAGGGGCTTTTGAATAACTTTCAGAAAAGCATCCAGCTCCCCGCTAGTTTCCCAGCGCGAGTAAGGTGAAAGTAGTCCTTCAGTATCGCCCTCTTTATCATTTTCGACCATGCGGTCTAGGTTTTCGGAATCCGAACGAATCCGTTTTGCCGCGTGAGGATGCTCTTTATCGATCATAATAACATCAATCGGAGAAGCTAGCCTCTTGTTTGCTCTCACCGTTTGGTACATAGACTCTCCGGTGGAGTGTTCTACCGTGTGGCCTACAGGCGCTAGACTACGGTTTCTTTATTGACATGAGTCGCCTAACAAACAGGGAGCTCAAAGTTGGCACCAGAAATCATAGAGATGGATGACGTGTCGGCAACGAGAGCCTGGGCTATCGCGGAAGGCGATGGATGGGAAGATTCACTTACTATTTCAGCTGGATTGGGCTCGATTGAACCCGGAGAATCTTGGTTGGTGCATCTTTTCCGTGAGAAGTGAACGAAAAAGACGATGAGCCCGCCGTCACAGCGGCAGTTAAAGATGCATTACCATGACTACCGTTTCGTTTCTTTGATTTTAGTAGTGAATAAAGGACATTGCATTGTAAAATTGAGTCGAGTATTTTGAAGTATAAACATATCTCATAGAAGGAACATACAGAGGGTATAGACTGGCGGCACCATGTTAAAAGTACCCGCCGTAATTGATTGCCATTTTCTCATCTCTAAGACAGGGGAGACATAATGTTGCCCAAATCATCCTTGGCGTTATCGTTTCTAATCAAGACAATGCAAAGAGAACAGGTGGAAGGGAAGTAGAAAATAGATAGACCTTTTCGGTTTGTCTTTTTGTCATAGTTGACAGCTAAATATCTGTCTGAAAGGAGTCAGCATTTTTTTTATTTGGCAAAAATATTTGAAGTTCTGTTATAACGGCATTTATTTTCATTTATTGTATTTATTGAAAGAGGGCTAGTATTATTTATTTATTTTATCTTCTTACTTAAAACCAATAAGACATTTTATAAAGGCATACTACATGCTAGAGATGATTTAATTCTTATTTGGTCGAAGAAAGTTTATTAACCGCTGCCAAAGGAATAATGTGAATATCATTTTCCTTTTTTTAATATGAAAAATCATTTTTCAATCACCTTTTTATCATCAATTACTAAAGGTTGACGTAGCGTTTCTCGTAATGTGCTAGGAAACGAATCGTGACACGTCGACGGGAAAATAGGATTTTAGCAACCAAAAGAACAATCTCGAAAAGGCAGCATTTTGAAGAAATGACACGGACTTTGTTTTTGTTTTTTTTTCTCCGCACTGTGGGCGGGTTTTTTTACGATTGAATTTTTATCCGTTTCTTTTTTTCTATTTGCTTTTCCCCAATTTTAAATGACAAAATCACAGTGTATACGTCTATAGCAACGTTCTATAAAGCAACTAGTTAATTTTTTAGTGATTTTTTATGTCCTATTAGAGGAGTTACTTTGGTTTCTTGGTTAGCCTTTTCTTATCTGTTTGTGTTCGTCAGCCAAAGAACTAAGATAATCAACCACTAATTGCAGCAGCTTACCAAAGCCAAAGAGTTTTGGTTAAAAAAAATGCGATGATCTATTTTACCAAGTGCTTCGTTGCAAATTCGTTTTTCATGATAAATTGTTACCATATTGCGCTGAAGACTAGGTTACTTTTTTGCATCAACTTGATGCAAACATGATCGACTGATTGTTTCGCATGTGTTAACGAAGCGTTATTTATGCGGTTTTGTAAAAAAAGGAATTGATTGATTACCGCAAACTCGACACGACCACAGTTTAGGCACATAAAGCCCCCAGCGAGCGATACTGAGGTCACTTCAACCCTTCTAGAATAGTTTCCCGCTTGAGATTAATCTTATTGTCTAATGGTAAGCGGGGGGATTGGTGGAAGCTGTTCTGATGGTCTTACCTCTGGTTGGATGATTACTTATTCCACATGATGTATTCACGAGTTAATAAATCTTCTGAAATACAAATGGTATATAAGTCTCGGTGAGCGAATGGCACAATCATCCAATTATATTTCATTCTCGGGGGGTAAGGCAGCAGCTATAGCATTTTTGTCCTCAATCCGCGACTTCCATTACGCGAGGCGCATTCGGTGGTACATAAACAGGTTTTGCGCAGGAGGCAAATCCCCTGACTGTTCTGCGTCCTGATCGTAAACTGACAAATCACAAGACCTTGCTTAAGACACAGATTTGAGGGCCGTGATTTCCTACATAAAATCGGGGATGGTTTGCACAAGTATGCTGATCTGTGTTCTGTGCGCACTTGTAACCTGTGTCCTAGCGAAAGAAGGTACGTTCTACACTATAACGCACGGTTTTACTGTGCCTCAAAGCATGCCTAGCAGTGATACCTTTTCTGATGGATTTTAACGCTTTTGCACCGATTTTGTATCAATACTAGAGGTTTGCACATCAATACAATGTTAGTCAATATTTCGAATAGTACCCCCTTCATGTGATGTCAAGCTAATAATCAGCACCTCGGTCTTACTGGATACCTACATTTTAATAGTCGAAAAATATATTTGGATATATTTGGTAAGTTCTATATCTAATATTCGCTTAATCGCTCAACAAACTTAAATAAAATGTGTTTTAAAAATATAAATGCTGCGGCGTTTTTTAACATGACTTTCGCAATCGAGATTATAGAATAATGTGTTCGTGTTGATTTATAGTAATGTCTTATAGGTCAATGGCCATTACACGCTGACAATATTATATATTTCTTTCGTAATGTTATTAATTAAAAACACAGACATAAGATGGCAATACCAGATATTTGAAGAATCATTCAATTGCTTTTTCCATAGTTATGCTACGCTCAATTTCCACGTTTACATAAACGAATTCATGATAGCGGAGTGTATTAATATTTGCAATGCCCTATGAGCGCTAGTTTCAGAGTGTCATGAAGATCAAGTTTCACATGTGCTGTTTGGCCGGCCACTGTCATATAATACCCACGACGAAAAATTATTTGCATTGCATACAAAGCGTAATATCTAAATGTTGGAAAGTAAAAATGTCAGCTCTGCATGGTACATCCGAATCTACCAAAGAATTCCCAGGGTTATATTATAACGACTCCAGCCATTGAGTCATAACTGGCAGGCTTTTTTAAGCAGAATATGACTATGTTCTATCAAAATTGCAAGCTCCAAACCGAGCGTGGGCGAAGAGGACGAGAGGAAGAGGAATTTGGGGAAGGGGAGAAAGAAGTAGCTCAACTCTTGATATTTTGCGTGCTTAAAATCTGGCCATTAGAAAAATAGACTAATCGAGTAAAAGTCGCGCTGCCTTCTGCTGGAGGGCCATTATTATGTTTCCCAAACAATTGTTTTCGTAAACAATAAAATGGCGGAAAAAAATGGATTTTACATGCGGCCGGCATCTTGCACCGGGTAAAAATAATTATAATCTTATCCCATCGTTTGTAAGTGCTAGAATATTGAAAATTAATCTTTTCACGACTTAGGTATAATAACAGAGTTATCTTCCGATGGGTAATTATGAAACACCAGGCAATGCAATAAGCTTCAGAAGAGAACGCCATCTACACACCAGCTAAAGCAGAAATTACTAGAAGGGATGATAAACGGTGAAAGTATTTTTGCAAAACGATGTTTATCTGCCTTAAGAAAGGCTTTCGGGTAATTGTGCAAGATTGACAGCTATTTAAGTCTATTTTAGAGTTTGTTAGCAATTAGTCCGGGGGATAAACTCGGTTCAAAAAATTTTCATACGGATTTTCGCATTCTTAATTGATGAGTGTGCTTTTTAAGTGCGACAACCAGCGGCGATTTGTCTTGATGGAGCGGATGTTTGGACATTTTCGCCCGGTTTCGCGAATTTTATTGGTTAAAAGCGCTAACGGGGTATTTGAAGCATAAACAGAGATAGTAGCGGGAAATGCAGGTTTTTTTTCTCCGTTATATGCATGTGACATAATAGTCACGCGGCTTTGTTAACCAGGGCGAGCCAAGCCCTTTCAAAAGTGCATTTTAAGTGCTCCATGTTTTAAGCATTTTCGCCATGTATTATTGCCTGTGGCAAAAAGGACGAACTCATTATATAACTACCCTCCCTACAGGAGGCTTAGAAATTAGGTCCATTCGCAGACAAGCTTTTACTAAGTATGCCACAATAAAGATGATTTTTTAGTTTTATTTATTCATACAATCCACGATACAGGCCAAGTTACAACTTTTATACATGTTGAGATAATTTATATATTTTTTATTTAATCAGATTGATGCGACCAAATGGATATTGCTGATGACAGATCAAATACTCTAATTTGTGGTTATTGTTTACTGGGGATGCTCAATTAGAGTTGCCATTTGTGGGAAAGATCATCGTAAAACTCCAAGCTATTAGATTTTAATGTGGGTAATTACTGTTACGCCAGGGGGAAAGGATCCACTTTGTATCGCTCATCAATCATTCGTGGTCTCGCCCTTTGACCATTTCTCTGAAATTGATTTTAAATTGACCTTTGTGTATTTATTCAAAACAATGAAATAACTCAACGACGATCTACTATAAGCTCCAATGTTCTTTGGTTTATTTATTTTAAGCGTTTTTTTTATTGTAAGAGCTTTTATACGAGACTCTTGAGAACGGTCTTACCAAAAATGAGCAGCGAGCGAACCCCACGGAGAGAAGCCTTTCCCAGAATGTATTGTATCCGGTAACATGAAAAATCCTAAATAGTTAACACTACAACGTCACTTATGTTGCTTTTTAAGGCTTTTGACATTAATTTGTCGGAAAGTACAAGAAGAACTTCCAGGAGTTTGATGTTTCGACTTTTGCTACAAAATGGCCGCATGCATGCATCTTGGGTGATGAAATTGGCCCTTTTATCTCATTTCCCTTTCAAACGCGAAATCACTCAGAGACACGGATAAATGGTGACTGACTTAAAGTAGAAATACAAATAAGGAAACTAAATGCATCAAGTAGACCGGACGAAAGGACCAATTAGTTTCGTGGCGTTATGAGAGCAGCTGGAAGTAACCATTAGGTAAATATTATACCGACAATGACATTTGTCTTTCTTTAATTTTATTTGTCTTCCTTTTGATTTTTAATCGCACTTTGCACATAACTTTATAGTCATTAGAAAAGTAAATATTTTCTGGCGAAAGTCCAGCCGCTGGCGTATTACATGGTATCCCCACTCCCCCACGCTTCGGAAGTGCTCGTTTTGTTATTAGGCAAATACACAACCTCGACCCTCATCACCCCCCTCCCCCACGCAACCCCGACCCTCCTCAAGAATACCTCTACACCCTTGTTTTAAATTTTTCTAATCCCACCATTCCTGTAGTCTTCCTAGTCATACCATTAACACAGCCGTTATTGTTTATCCGAATATGTTTACTTTGGCGACTTTATCCTATTGACCTCTTTTAGGCGTAGTTAACAACAAAAAATGCAACAGCAACAGATGTCTACTTGTTTCGGCCTATTTTGATTTTGTGTACTGTCCGTCAAACTACAATAATATAGTAGCATATCACCATACCCCATGCTTTCCAAAACTACATTGCGGTCCCATCTCTGAACTCATATCTTCGCGCTCGACGTAGCTATAATTGGCAATTTTATCCTTTGCGCATCCAGAAGTTTAAAAAAACGGGGGGGGGGGGGGGGCAAGAAAAAGTTTCAGAAAGAGGGGGCGGACTTTGTTGTTCTTCCGTATATCTCCTTATATTTCTTGTTATTTTTAAGCCACGGGGCCCCCTCGCCCCCCCCCCCCCCCCCCCAAGATCCGCCCCTGTTTATTACAGGAATGCGTCCAGTGAGTCAAATTATTGTCACGGTACACACACACAAACCTGCAATTTTTAAAGGAATGATCCATTCTTGTTATGCGTATATATTCTGTTTTAGGAGCACACGGAAGGTTTAGAGAGCACGATGGTGACGTAAGAATCTATTGTAATACTACTATGATACTATAGCTGCCGTGTGCTCTTTGTCTTTCCAAGGGCTTTCAGAAATGTATATATGCACGCTAAGTATGGACCATTGCTTTTATGACAAGTAGCAAGTGCGCGGAAATCTATAAAATTTATAAAAAACGGATAATAATGTTCGTAAATATATTTATTTGTGCTCAACCTAACGACACTTTTCTTTCGATCGGAATTTGTTCAAAAGATTGTTTTTTTTTCAAAGAACCTTATCGCTATGCATTCATGACATATTTCACTAAGCAACTCCATGAATGAAAACGCTGTTTTCCAATCGAATTTTATCCTTTAATGACGGCTAAGAGACTCTACTCTACCTCCTCGTATCATTTGTCCTTTTTCTTAGGCTACGCTGCCGCATTGCTTGAACCGTTTTATTCTCAGACTAAATATTAGCTTAGAAATAGCAAACCAGACGCCGTAACATTTGCAATTTGGCGGGTACCATCGAATAAACAAAAAGGAACTTAAAACTCGGTTTTGACAAATCTTGGATATTAATTTTGGGTAGTGTCGTATGGAAATCCCGAATATTTTTATGCATCTTCTACAATGACCAAGTAGCCGAAATCATAACTCCGTGTCGTGCGACGGAAGTTCAACACAATTGAAAAAACAGCACAAATGAAGGATTGTTTTTCTTTCTTTTTTATTAAAAAAGATTTAAAGATTACTGCACCTAAAATTCATTTTAAAATTTCAATTTTGAAAAATGATATCGTTTTGTGTTATCTAGCTTTCAATATTTTCTGGCGAACTTTCGGTTGCCAGAAATAATTTCTTTATTGTTTATCTCTATGGATTATCCTTTTCTTTTTCATAGAAAAATTAGCCAATCAGAGCACGGGTTGAATGTAGCTATTTTATAAAACCACGTGATAAATTCATGGAACTGGCGTCGTACATGTAACAACTTTACGTACATGATAATCCTAGCTTTGACAATGTTGATTATTTTCAAATGATAGCCTTGCACGTGACAACTTGAAACTGCACTTGATGAATATATACCTATTTCAAAAAAAACGTTGTCGGTGCAAAACGGCAAATGGCAGTTCTAGGACCAAAAGGAACCATGGGTCTCATTAAATTTCTACTAAATGCTGAAGAATATGGATAAATCAACCAATTTTCCATTAAAGATCATCAATGTATGTCTCTGACATTGCTAACTACTTACTAACCGAGAGTGAGGTCATGCCGGGGAGAATCAAACTGAGGCTTTGGCGTATCGACCGAGGCTTTGCTTATTGTTTGTTGCGGCGGTAAGTTACTGTTTGTTTATTATATGGCTTTTTAAAATAGAAATGACAAGAAAACAAATCAACTTTCGCTTTCGCGCGAATATCGATTAGTTTATCGATCGATTTAAAAAAGGCGGGAAAACAAGAAATACTCGCGCGCTGTCAAATCAAAAATGTAAATGAGTGAAAATATTCAACAACAAGTAACTGGACGACTTTTCGGGCTACTATTTGCACCTTCTGAAAGCTACAGGTTTTATCATAGGTAAAGTTGATCCGAACAATAACAAAGAAAGCTCAGATGTCAGTCTTCACGGCATGAATGGAATGTTTAGTTCTAAAACTCCACGGTATTTAGAGAACAAACTTCTGAAAGAAAATAAAAGGGCCAATCGCTTTGTGCTGCTTTATGATTTGATGGAAATATTGCATTTACAAATAACAGGCAGTACTTATCTTAAAGAGACTTTTCTGGGCTTTTACACCCCTTGTTATGTATTCATTTGTTTGGTTATCCGATATAAATAACTTAAGCTTCGTATTTCTTGGCTATCGGTGGCGGCTAGTCATCTTATTGTTTTTTCTTTTCGTTGTCAAAATTTTTCTTTTTAATCTCTGCAGGATAATATATCTCCGACTCAGAGTGCTCGTCCTCTTCCATTATCGACTTTAAGACCTGTTTGTTTCTTGTCTTTTTTTTTGGTGGCTTTGGTTTTTTGGTCGATTCTGCTTGAGCGAAATTCGTGCAACCGAACAAAACAACACAAAAAAGCTCACAAAATGTCCCGCTCCGGATACGGAAAAAGACTGCCCGCCAATCAACCATTTCTGTTTATTCTGGGTGTTAGAATTCGCTACTCGAATGCTCGCTGTCGCTCATTTTGCAGTTTAAAGGTGGAAAAAATTCATCAAACAGAAGATTGTGAATTTTTTTTTTCGTAGGGCAATACGTAATTCCGTAATGCCCTTAGATACGGGTAATACGGGAATGTCACGACTACCAATTAGCCAATCACAGCGCGCGTACTATCGTAGCCATATAATAATAGACTTTATTTAACACCTTTAATTTTACGAATGATTAGTACCCAGAAGCACCGTTCGGGCTTAGAACTGCCATTTACTATTTGCCATTAACCATTTGCACTGACAACCTTTTTTGAAATAGGTGTATGTGACAAACTTGTAGTAGCAACATTGTACTTGACAACCGTGCGTGCCTTGTCCATGACATGCTATGATATGCATCTGACAACCTTGCACGTGACAGCTATACACGTGATAACTTTGGCTAATTGTGAGCTCTCTTTGCTCACAATATTAGGCGCGTAGCTAGAGGTGGGTCTAGGGAACAGGATCTTTCCCAGGAAGTTGTAGCGGAGCTTCTACGTGGCGCGTATACAAAAAAATATGGCAACTGATATTGGTAACCCATCGACTCGGGTTTTCGTGACGCGATGTCCGGCCGTACGTCCCAAAAAAGCATCGTATGACAACCAAACTTGGCAGGTGTCATGTGTGTGTCAAGAAAAGTTCAAAACTGTGGTCACGTGTGGTATGACGTGTGGTATGACTCGGTAGGTGTCATGTAGTTGTAAATAGGGATGCAACAATATGGTCACGTGTGGTATGACGTAATCGATGACGTCACTTAAAGCGAAAAATGTGATAAAAAGCAAGAATTTTCATATTTCTTGAAAGAAACATTGTTTCACAACCAAACTCAGTAGGTGTCATGTTGGTGTCAAGGGGGGGTGCTCAAATGCGGTTGCGTGATTGTGACGTCATCAATGACGTAACTAAAAGAAAATATGCTGACGTCACCAAATAAAAAAAACATTCATATCCCTTGAAGAAAACATTGTATAATAACCATTTGGTAGGTGTCATGTATGTGTCAAGGGCGGTGCCAAGATATGGTCACGTGATGTGTGACGTCATCGATGACGAACAATTCCGATGTCATATTTTTATTCATATTTCTACTAAACGAAACATCATGACAACCAAACTTGGTAGGTGTCATGTATGTAACAAGGGGGTGCACCTATACAGTCATGTGATTGTGACTTCATCGATGACGTCACTAGAAGCATGGATATGCTGACGTCATCAAAACAAAAATATTTGTATTTCACGAAGAAAGCATCGTATGGCAACCAAACTCGATAGGTGTCAAGGGGGATGCAGCAATATGGTCACGTGTTGTGTGACGTCATCGATTACCTCACTTAAAGCAAAAAAAACGTGATTAAAAGCAAAAACATTATCGAGAACGTCACTGCAATAAAGTATATGCTGACGTCATCAAAATAAAAAAATATATATTTCATATGGAGAAAACGTTGTCGTTTTGAGGGACTGCTACCGAGCACATACTTTCTCCATTGACTAAAGATGGTCACAGTCACTTTTTTTGCTGTTCTGATTACAAGTCCTATTGATTACGAAGCACTTGCGGTACGATAACCTTAAAAATAACAAGAATCATGCAGTTCTTTCAAATAAGGAATATATTAGTTTCCCTATATGGAAGTGACCGCGTTTGGCAACTAAACTTGTTATGTGTCATGTAGATGTGGGGGGAAGGGGACATAACAGGTTGGTCGCGTGATCTGTGAAATCGTTGACGTCGTCAAAAACAGAGATATAATAATATTTAATATTATTAATAATATTTAAATTACCGAAAATTAGCAAAGATTTTGTCGTTTGGAGCTCTATATTATCTCATGAACGAAATATCATATGACAACAAATCTTGGTAGGTGTCATGTTGGTGTCAAGGGGGTGCTCCAATATTGTAACGTGTGATTGTTACGTCATCAATGACGTCACTAGAAGCAAAATATGCCGACGTCATCAAAATAAAAAAGACATTTATATTTCTTGAAAGAAACATTGTATAACAACCAAACTTGGTAGGTGTCATGTATGTGTCAAGGGCGGTGCCAAGATATAGTAACGTGATGCCTGACGTCATCGATGACGTCACTTTAAGCAAAACTACCCCGATGTCATCTATTTTCATATCTCCTTAACAAAACATCATACGACAACCAAACTTGGTATGTGTCAAGGGGTGTGCAACAATATGGTCGTGTGATTTTGACGTCATCAATGACATCACAGTGGGATGGTCACGTGACGTCATCGATGACGTCACTAAAAGTAAAACTACCCTGAGGCCGGAACAAAAAATGAAAAGAAAACATGTTATGTGTCATGTAGATGTCAATATTGGGGGGAAGGGGGTTTAACAAGTTGGTCGCGTGATCTGTGAAATCTGTATATATAATAATATTTGATATTTCTGAAATTATTAAGCGAAAATAAGCAAAGATTTGGTCGTTTGGAGCTCAGTTTTTAGGCAATGCCTAAATCTATATATTATTTTTCTAATGAAAATCGCCAAATACTCATCCTCCCCTTCGAACATTTGCGGATGGAAATATTGCATAAGCTGTAGAATCTTAAAGAGACTCATTTGGCTATTGTCACCCCTTGTTATTTATTCATTTGTTTGTTTGTGCGCTCGCCGGCTCGTCATATATTCTTGTAAAAAAATTATTTTACAATCTTGTCAGAATTATAAAACTCCGACTCAAAGTGCTCCTCGTCGCTCATTATCAACTTCTAAGACTGTTTGTTTGTTTTTTTGGTTGATTCTGTTTTTTTGGTCGATTTTGTTTTAGCGAAGTCCGCGCGACCGAACAAAACAACACCAAAAAAAGCTTACAGAATTTCCCGGTCCGGATACGGAAAAGACGGCCCGCCGGTCTGGGAGATCTGGGAAAATATCGCCCGTTAAATCAGCCAATCAGAGCGCGCTTACTATCCTAGCCATATAATACATATTTTTACTTTCTTTTTTCCTTTATTTTGTCTAATATAGACTATAGAATATGAATCTAAAGTATTGTAGAAATTTGCTTAAGGGCTTAAAGCAATCTGATTAAAAATCAGAGAAGTTATTAAACATATCTAAAATAAACGCAATAACCTCTATAAGAAACAGGATATTACCGATTTTTTAGAGTCACTCGGAAATTTATAATACTTTTTCGGATGAAAATTAATAAAATGGCATCCAGTCAAATTTCAGCTTTATTGTACGTAAGAAATATTTTTTTCAGAAAATAAGACTTTTTTGCTATGTTCTAATTGAAAAGTATCTCTAAAATTAGACACAAATGCTGTGTTCATAGGCAGTATCCAATATTCGGAAACTAGTCAAATAATTGAAATATTTGGAATAATAAGACTTTTCTTGGTCGGGTTCCCAAACATGAAAGTGATGTTTAAAAATTCGGCAAGAGACGACTAGACAAAACGTTTATTGACGTAGTTCTCGCTTCCTCGCTGAATATAGCTCAAAATGACGGTATTATCAATATTGCCAGTTTAAAGATTTAGAAAATTATACATTTTTTTCGAGTATCTGGGAATATTACGATGAAAAACGATCTCTATTATTGGAAAGATTGAAAAACTTGTGGCACTCGGACTTCAAAACACTTCCCCTCCAAGATGATTTAATGTCAGGTTGACATACGGAAGGCGCCACAAGAACAGATTTGTTCGATCTTGTGACTAACTCAATACCAAAAGGATTTTATGGGAATAGCGTGGTTCATTCCTCTCAAGCGCCGTTCTGACTATTTATTCACTAAGGCGTGCATTTGACTTGTATGATAAAAATCTTGATAGGTGACAGGAGCGATTTACAGTTCACAGTAGGTAGCTTTTGAAAGAGTGCCTGTCCTGTTGCCCTGTAAACAAGGTAACTTTGATTTTCCTCCTGAACGGGTTATTATCCCGTTGATATTTAGCTGGTTATATTCACTCTATAGCGTTAGGGCCTTTTTTCAGGTAGTTTTGAAATATAAACAAACCTGAATCCTTCAAAATGCTTCCTTCTTCAGATGTATTTTCGTTATTAAAGTTTACCAATTAAGGAAGGCGATTAAGGCTAGTGATGCGCCTTAGAATGCCGAGTTTCGACGGCAAGCTGGTGCGTTGTCTTATTTTTGCCACAGGCCTAAGCCAATCGTTCATTTAAACACTCGAACTTTCATGACATGGTTCTATAAATCGATAACATCTAATCACAACAGAAAAAAAACTTGATACCGATTTGCTGCCGGGGAACAAACCACCACGCACAAATAGTTGTGGTTTCGCAAATTAATCGCCTAAAAAGCTAGCTGGGACTCGATGAACTTATTGCAGGAGTAGACATCGAATTCTGATTGGCTGGTGTAGTGCGAGTCTGGCATGACTAAATTTAACGGGCTAGAGAAACGACAAGCAGCTTGGAGGTGTGATTAGTTTGACTCATCCATTGGAGTGTGCACTACATCTTCTTTCGATTTCTCATCTGCTGGACACTGCGACGCAAGGACGGCGGGCTTGACGACAAAACAGGACCGCTAGACGATGCCTCTGTTCGTGTTATTATTGGAGTTCTTGCTTGTACAAGTGTTGGAGGGTCGGTTTCCATCACCGGATGAACAGCCTCGTAAGTGATACCATTAAACTTTTGATCTTTCTTGAGGAATAACTAAATACGTCGGAAGCCCGTCTACAACAGCAGGGAATCGCTTTCGCTGTTTTCGTTATTGTACTTGTCATATGCGTAAATTTTAAGGTTCACTCGTAAATAGTCTATGGAGAACCGTAGGCTTTTATTAGTAGAGTCAGTTGATATGATACAAGTTTTATAATGACCTTAATGTTTAAAGTAATTCTAAGCTTTAAATCCTAATAGACCTAATAGGTGAATGACCAACAAGCACATCTGAATAAAACCACCTGATTTTATTTCCAGCGATATCTAAAACTCGGCACTGAATTTATCGCGTATAACTCACGCGAACTAAAAACATATCAGAATGCACTGTTATCTGCGTTCGTTTATCTAAACCTTAAAAGAGTGCAAGTTAAAAGGAGAGTTAATTTTCGTTTTTTTTTTTGTTGTTGTTGCCTATAACCACCAGGAATACGCACTGACGAGCGAAAGGCTATCTTAATCGAACAAACCGATCTCAAATCTCGAAAACTATCATCAACAGAAAATGGCCCTTTTACTTTTAAAAGATACCCTAGGCCACTGTCATGGGCTCAAAAGGCTGAATGTTATTTACCCATTTAGGTGCTGCTTTCCAGTTTCTGAAAATAATGTCTGCTCTCTAAAAGATAAGTGTATTGCACTTCTAAATACTCTATCAGTCTAAGAGACCACCATCGTCTAAGCACTTGCCATTTAGTGCATGTATACCATATCTTTGTATGTTTTCCAATAAAAGCGTTGACACGTTTTTGAGAAGTCTAGAAGCATTGAAAACATGCCCGGATTTCATGCAATGGCCTCGCTATCGAAATGTATACAGCGATAGCCTAGGGTCGATTTGATCCTACTTGTTCATTGCCCAAAAATACATTTTCTTGGCTTTTTTTTTCACATTTTACACTCAATTGCTTAATTTACGAACTCACACTTATCATTTCTCTGGCCATTCTTATCTTCTCTTGCTCGAAAACAAGGCATTTCGCCAGCAGAAATGGAAGCTGTCATTGATGCTAGAGCTTTGAAAATAAATAATGGGTTTTTGTTTTGTTATTGATAACACTTAAAAGACCATAGAAAGACCGTGTTACGTAAAAGCAATTTCTCGACAAAACATTTTAGTTTTCAAGATTTTGCAGATAATTTCTTGTTCCAGATGGTTTGTGGTCGTCAAGAACTTTATCCTCTCTACACACGCCCAGGAATAGGTCCTTGTAGTAGTTATAATTTGCGTACTGATACGTACCTCCCGTTATTGTTGATGGTTATTAGTTTTTTATTATTATTCTATTGCATTGAAGTTTATCCTTATTAAGTAGAGGTTAGCACGTCAACACCATCAATGAATTGCCTTAGTATCTTTTCGATACCTCGATTTTTTTTTCAAGCTTCAAGGGGTCTTTTGTATTGAGGTATCAAAATAAATCAATATTGTACGTTATATATTGAAAAATGATGTTCGAACCAATATCTTAACCTCTTTTGATAAGTGAAGGTTAATCCTAAAACAAAGATAAGTTTTAAAGTGATTTATTTCAGCGAAATTTTCGTTATTAATCCATCGTGTTTCTTAATGTTTGTGGATAAGGTTTTCCTCTTTTAAGATGTTCCTATGTCTCAAGATCATGCAAGATCATGTCTCATGTGCAAATCAGATATTTCTTGTTGATATGTTTTTCTCCCGCCTTGCCTCGTCATGATTATATAAAACAGGAAATAGCTAGAAATCGGAAACATCTAAGTACTGTTGGTGACCTATAGTATGTGTTTAGACCAAGCTTCCTACAGATATCCAGCAGTAATTACTTGCTTTGCGTAAAGTGGCCGCACGTACTGATAAACTGTGATTTAGTGGTAGTAGGGGCATACAGCAACTTCCCCATGTCCAATACTCGATCGTCAATTTTATTTATATATAATAAAAAAATCGTATAATCTTATAATAAAAAAATACGTTTTCGTATGTTTATCCTGGCTACGCGCCGAATGGGTACTCTATACCACAGGGCTCCCAGACAGCAGCTCACTATTTCTCCAATTCTTATGCGAAGTAGCTTGCGTGGGAGGCTTTAGATTATGATAATCACTTGAGCCCGCTGGCCTACGCGCAATGTCAGTCGGCTGCTACTGCGCTTATCAGGGTCATTGATGGAATTGTTGCGTCAAAAGCCCCACGAGAGGAAAATATAAAAGACAAAAGTCCTGAGGGATATCACAATGCGATGTTAGTCATACAACCCTATATCACGTCTGACTTACAATTTTATTATTTTTGTCGTAAAAGTTAATATACCGGTTAACAACTACCTTAGCTTGATTTCTAGTCATGAGAATTGATAGCGTCGAAATGACCACTGTTATAATAATGTGTTGTTAATTTACATAATGTTCTGTTTCTGAAGAATACTGGCAACCATAAATTGACCTATTACAACACAGCATTGTTGAAATACTCGTTCACTAATTTGCTTCTTATCATATATACTGGCTCATAGAGACTTTGCTGAGAAATGCTCGAATGTAAGATAATGTGATTTTGATTATTGGATAAGTCCGCCAATATAGTTATTACTATCTGCAACACGAGAAGGAGTATCTTATCACGAGAGGGAACCTAAAGTGACCAAGAAAGACAATCAAAATTAGCTGAAAACAAAATGCTAATCCTGATCAAGACTTGAGAATATGTTTAGCCGATGGTTTTGTTACCTATAGGCATTCTATTGAACAAAACACGTTCCCCTGGTGCTAGGATAGCAATCAAGATAAAAACTCCATATAAGTTTTTAGTGTAACTCTCTGTAACTCTATCCGCTATAAAGTAACGGTGTTATTATTCAAACATTGTTGCTTTATTGTGTTTGCATATATTGTTGTTGGAGCAATACAAAAGGCCCAAATAGTCGTGATCGTAAACCAGAAGAATAAATGCATCAAAAACTGGTATTCGTTAGTCTCTCGAGGAGGTTGTGTTAGAACTGCGATAGGTCTAATAAGAGTGAATAGGGCTTTCGGCTTTGAGAAATAAATACTTTTTGAGTTCCTGTAGAATGCTTGAATTAGAGCTTGTTTTTTTTTTTACTTTTTAAAACATTTTCAAAATTCAAACCATTTGCGGTACCCGACAGAGTGTCGGTATGCGACAGAGTTTCTTTTTTATTACGGACTTTGCGCAAAATTACAGACTTACTCCCAGGTGACTGAAGTAGTTTAAAAAATGGGTAGCTGGAAAGTTGGCAACTACCGTGAGAATAGTGACTTTAAATGGGCTGCTTCGCTACTTTCTAGCAAGAGAAAACAAATATCACTCTGTCCAAACACTGAGCTGTCAGTTAACTCAATGGAAACTGTTGTTTGCCGTTAGAACATTAACCCTTTATTTCATTCCCTGCATTGTATTAAGAAAATAACAAAAGCCGCTCGTAGATTGCCGTGAGAACAGTAACTTTCTGTTGGCTACTTTGCTTGAAATAACAAGACCAACAACAGCGCAATGCCAACAAGACTGCCTGGAAAAAGGTTACGAAATCAGTTGGAGCTCGCGACAGATTGAATGAACATGCCTTTTGACTCCAGTACAGACGACGATCTACTTCCCGTGTTTGAGGGGTAGAATAATACTTTCGCTAAACGAAAGATATAATGCTAATTGACATTGTTTAATGCGAGGGATGTTTATAGCCTGCGAGCAAGTCTGTACTTTTGCGCAAAGTCCGTAACGAAAAAGAAATCTCTGTCGCATATCCCCCCAACCCACACACACAACATCGACACACACATAATCTTATACAAGGAAAGCATAGAGGTGCGCTATAAAGAAGTCGAGTCTACCAAACGAGAAGTTGAGTTGAAATAGGGACTCCCCAAAATATGTTCAGAGAATACGCAAAATGTAAGCATGATTTAAACCTTTTTCCTTTTCGACAAATTTTAATTTATTTTGATAGGTTGGTATACCTGTGTGTATTAAAAAAGGCCAAGGTCCGGTCCGGTCCGGTCTTCATTTTACAGAGACCCAACTTTAACCGGTTTTATGTATACCCTCGACGAATAAAATATATTTGTATTGTCAATACTTAAAGGGGAAGGGTCCATACTCAGCTTGCGAGTTGACGTAGCAACATAGTGGGCGTTCCTTTGTGTTAGCTGAAGTACCTTTAGGAAGGGATTGTTCTTTTTATCCGTTTGTAAATATTGTTTACGAACCAAAGTGTTTTGTGTTAGTGCTTCACTCGCCGAATAGGAAGGGTATTTGCCTCATTCATAAAAAGTAGATTACTGTCTTAAATAGCCTGGGTCAATAAGGGGAAGTAAGGTATACGTATTCATGTATTGCGCGTAATGTAGGAACATTACAGCCCCTATTACACCCCCCACCTCTCTGAACAAATCCTATCCGCCCCTGAGCTAACCAAATGGTGCGCTTGCGCAGAATAACTCGAAAATTGATAATAGTCAGGATTACCAGAGAGATACGAGAATTGTTGTTTCGTGGTTTATTTTTTTATTCGTACGCCTTTCAGAAAAAAAGAAATCGAGACAATTGTATTGGTAGGTACTTCATATATGGTATATTATATTCAACCGACATATATGGTCTACCACAGTCTCGCTGTCTTTTCCTTCTAGTGGTTTCTTAAGTCATAGTGTCATACTGTTGGAAATAGTAAATTCCGGGGCGTAACCAATTAATGAATCCACACAATTTTATCCGATCAGATGTTATTGATAACCTTCCCACCAAATGTGGGGGTAAGGCGTAGACTTATGGAAATGCGTTGAATACCTTCCGAGATGCGTGCTATTTGATGATCGTATAATAGCCTAGTCATACATTAAAGCTAAGTCATTATGCTGTCGCGATGACATAGTGCTCAAGATTCTAAATGTAATGTCTAAAAAAGTTCCATAGCTAAAACTCTTCCTTATTTCTATTTGTTAACAAGTACAGACAACGTCAGAGCATTTCGTATTTTCTGGTGAATGAAGGGGGAATCTAACTAAACTCTCGCGCTGAAAACCAGCGATTTTCTGCTTGTTATGCCCTTCCCAGTACAAATTCTTCCAACAGAGCCAGTTATTTATACTATTTTACATTGTAATTCCATGACAACTTTATATTGAACTCCCAACAGAAGCCTACAGGTCAATGGCTCATTACTGGCGCTTCGACAGCTTGTATGACTACTCAGACTCAATCTCTCGCACTAACGCAACACTGCATGGCAACACGAGCTACATTTCCATAAAAAGCTCACTTAAAGACAACGGTCACTTGAGCATAAATGGAACTGCCTCCTCCGTCCTCCTTAAGGGCATCTCAACATCATGTTTCCACGAACCCTGGACATGCTTCAAGGGGACAACCTTAGCATTCTGGTTCAAAACTTTTTCGTACGTGACACATTCGTACATTCGCTCAAATAATCGGCGCCATTTTGAGGTCGCCCGAATCCCTAGCGGGAAAATCATCGTTCGCGTTATCAACGATACAACCGCCTTCGAGGCATTGCTCCGACAAACACCTAATAGCTGGTCACATATCACCGTAGATTGGAGCTCTCAGCATGGGTTGAAGGTGTATCGAAATGGGTTGATGGAGCCTTCACGCGTGCTACCCTCACATGAATCAAGGCCTGCCCGACCCAGGCCCACTCACTCTATACGTTTGCAAGGGACTGCGTCCTATGATGACGTCATGATCTGGAGTAGATCTTTGGAGGAGCAGGAGGTTAAGAAGGTTTTCCAGTCTCAACTCAGTAAGATTTGAATTATAAATATATAAAACAAAACATGAGAAAATGATGGATAAATAGATGTTAAACGTTTTTAAACCTTTAACCTTACATGATTGAAAATTAAAAGATGACTGAAACTTTAAAACATTTTTGAATGCTAAGTTCACTAACAAACAACTAATTGGAAGTATGTATAAATATAGTTGTACCTCTCTCAAGCGACCATCCGAAAGATGACCGTTTGTGAGATGTTGGCAGCTAAATGGGTAATACGGTACTGGTTTATTATTAATATTATTATTAACCCAGCTACAAATTGATATCTGGAGACTAGCTAGCGTTGTCAGCTTAATAAAAACTGCTGCTGGATGGAGGTGCTGATCTAGGCCCGTTTGATGGATGTACCACTGTAGGCCCGTTTGATGGATGTACCACTGTAGGCCCGTTTGATGTATGTACCACTGTAGGCCCGTTTGATGGATGTACCACTGTAGGCCCGTTTGATGGGTGTACCACTGTAGGCCCGTTTGATGTATGTACCACTGTAGGCCCGTTTGATGTATGTACCACTGTAGGCCCGTTTGATGGATGTACCACTGTAGGCCCGTTTGATGGATGTACCACTGTAGGCCTGTTTGATGGATGTACCACTGTAGGCCCGTTTGATGGATGTACCACTGTAGGCCTGTTTGATGGATGTACCACTGTAGGCCCGTTTGATGTATGTACCACTGTAGGCCCGTTTGATGTATGTACCACTGTAGGCCCGTTTGATGGATGTACCACTGTAGGCCCGTTTGATGGATGTACCACTGCAGGCCTGTTTGATGGATTTACCACTGTAGGCCCGTTTGATGTATGTACCACTGTAGGCCCGTTTGATGTATGTACCACTGTAGGCCCGTTTGATGGATGTACCACTGTAGGCCCGTTTGATGGATGTACCACTGTAGGCCTGTTTGATGGATGTACCACTGTAGGCCCGTTTGATGTATGTACCACTGTAGGCCCGTTTGATGTATGTACCACTGTAGGCCCGTTTGATGGATGTACCACTGTAGGCCTGTTTGATGGATGTACCACTGTAGGCCCGTTTGATGGATGTACCACTGTAGGCCTGTTTGATGTATGTACCACTGTAGGCCCGTTTGATGGATGTACCACTGTAGGCCTGTTTGATGGATGTACCACTGTAGGCCCGTTTGATGGATGTACCACTGTAGGCCCGTTTGATGTATGTACCACTGTAGGCCCGTTTGATGTATGTACCACTGTAGGCCCGTTTGATGGATGTACCACTGTAGGCCCGTTTGATGGATGTACCACTGTAGGCCTGTTTGATGGATGTACCACTGTAGGCCTGTTTGATGTATGTATCACTGTAGGCCCGTTTGATGGATGTACCACTGTAGGCCCGTTTGATGTATGTACCACTGTAGGCCTGTTTGATGGATGTACCACTGTAGGCCCGTTTGATGGATGTACCACTGTAGGCCCGTTTGATGGATGCACCACTGTAGGCCCGTTTCATGTATGTACCACTGTAGGCCCGTTTGATGGATGTACCACTGTAGGCCCGTTTGATGGATGTACCACTGTAGGCCCGTTTGATGGGTGTACCACTGTAGGCCCGTTTGATGGATGTACCACTGTAGGCCCGTTTGATGGATGTACCACTGTAGGCCCGTTTGATGTATGTATCACTGTAGGCCCGTTTGATGGACGTACCACTGTAGGCCCGTTTGATGTATGTACCACTGTTGGCCCGTTTGATGGATGTACCACTGTAGGCCCGTTTGATGGATGTACCACTGTAGGCCCGTTTGATGGA
This sequence comes from Nematostella vectensis, assembly GCF_932526225.1. Classification (NCBI taxonomy): domain Eukaryota; kingdom Metazoa; phylum Cnidaria; class Anthozoa; order Actiniaria; family Edwardsiidae; genus Nematostella; species Nematostella vectensis. The sequence continues at coordinate 21,934,083 of NC_064034.1, read as the reverse complement.
TGTACCACTGTAGGCCCGTTTGATGTATGTACCACTGTAGGCCCGTTTGATGGATGTACCACTGTAGGCCCGTTTGATGGATGTACCACTGCAGGCCTGTTTGATGGATTTACCACTGTAGGCCCGTTTGATGTATGTACCACTGTAGGCCCGTTTGATGTATGTACCACTGTAGGCCCGTTTGATGGATGTACCACTGTAGGCCCGTTTGATGGATGTACCACTGTAGGCCTGTTTGATGGATGTACCACTGTAGGCCCGTTTGATGTATGTACCACTGTAGGCCCGTTTGATGTATGTACCACTGTAGGCCCGTTTGATGGATGTACCACTGTAGGCCTGTTTGATGGATGTACCACTGTCGGCCCGTTTGATGGATGTACCACTGTAGGCCTGTTTGATGGATGTACCACTGTAGGCCTGTTTGATGGATGTATCACTATAGGCCCGTTTGATGTATGTACCACTGTAGGCCCGTTTGATGTATGTACCACTGTAGGCCCGTTTGATGGATGTACCACTGTAGGCCCGTTTGATGGATGTACCACTGTAGGCCTGTTTGATGGATGTACCACTGTAGGCCTGTTTGATGTATGTATCACTGTAGGCCCGTTTGATGGATGTACCACTGTAGGCCCGTTTGATGTATGTACCACTGTAGGCCTGTTTGATGGATGTACCACTGTAGGCCCGTTTGATGGATGTACCACTGTAGGCCCGTTTGATGGATGCACCACTGTAGGCCCGTTTCATGTATGTACCACTGTAGGCCCGTTTGATGGATGTACCACTGTAGGCCCGTTTGATGGATGTACCACTGTAGGCCCGTTTGATGGGTGTACCACTGTAGGCCCGTTTGATGGATGTACCACTGTAGGCCCGTTTGATGGATGTACCACTGTAGGCCCGTTTGATGTATGTATCACTGTAGGCCCGTTTGATGGACGTACCACTGTAGGCCCGTTGGATGTATGTACCACTGTAGGCCCGTTTGATGTATGTACCACTGTTGGCCCGTTTGATGGATGTACCACTGTAGGCCCGTTTGATGGATGTACCACTGTAGGCCCGTTTGATGTATGTACCACTGTAGGCCCGTTTGATGTATGTACCACTGTAGGCCCGTTTGATGGATGTACCACTGTAGGCCCGTTTGATGGATGTACCACTGTAAGCCCGTTTGATGTATGTATCACTGTAGGCCCGTTTGATGTATGCACCACTGTAGGCCCGTTTGATGGATGTACCACTGTAGGCCCGTTTGATGGATGTACCACTGTAGGCCTGTTTGATGGATGTAGCACTGTAGGCCTGTTTGATGTATGTATCACTGTAGGCCCGTTTGATGGATGTACCACTGTAGGCCCGTTTGATGTATGTACCACTGTAGGCCTGTTTGATGGATGTACCACTGTAGGCCCGTTTGATGGATGTACCACTGTAGGCCCGTTTGATGGATGCACCACTGTAGGCCCGTTTGATGGATGTACCACTGTAAGCCCGTTTGATGGATGTACCACTGTAGGCCCGTTTGATGTATGTACCACTGTAGGCCCGTTTGATGTATGTACCACTGTAGGCCCGTTTGATGGATGTACCACTGTAGGCCCGTTTGATGTATGTATCACTGTAGGCCCGTTTGATGTATGTACCACTGTAGGCCCGTTTGATGGATGTACCACTGTAGGCCCGTTTGATGGATGTATCACTGTAGGCCCGTTTGATGGGTGTACCACTGTAGGCCCGTTTGATGGATGTACCACTGTAGGCCCGTTTGATGGATGTACCACTGTAGGCCCGTTTGATGTATGTATCACTGTAGGCCCGTTTGATGGATGTACCACTGTAGGCCCGTTTGATGTATGTACCACTGTAGGCCCGTTTGATGTATGTACCACTGTTGGCCCGTTTGATGGATGTACCACTGTAGGCCCGTTTGATGGATGTACCACTGTAGGCCCGTTTGATGGATGTACCACTGTAGGCCCGTTTGATGGATGTACCACTGCAGGCCCGTTTGATGGATGTACCACTGTAAGCCCGTTTGATGTATGTACCACTGTTGGCCCGTTTGATGTATGTACCACTGTAGGCCCGTTTGATGGGTGTACCACTGTAGGCCCGTTTGATATATGTACCACTGTAGGCCCGTTTGATGGATGTACCACTGTAGGCCCGTTTGATGGGTGTACCACTGTAGGCCCGTTTGATGTATGTACCACTGTTGGCCCGTTTGATGTATGTACCACTGTAGGCCCGTTTGATGGATGTACCACTGTAGGCCCGTTTGATGGATGTACCACTGTAGGCCCGTTTGATGTATGTACCACTGTAGGCCCGTTTGATGGATGTACCACTGTAGGCCCGTTTGATGGATGTACCACTGTAGGCCCGTTTGATGTATGTACCACTGTAGGCCCGTTTGATGGATGTACCACTGTAGGCCCGTTTGATGGATGTACCACTGTAAGCCCGTTTGATGTATGTATTACTGTAGGCCCGTTTGATGTATGTACCACTGTAGGCCCGTTTGATGGATGTACCACTGTAAGCCCGTTTGATGGATGTACCACTGTAGGCCCGTTTGATGGATGTACCACTGTAGGCCCGTTTGATGTATGTACCACTGTAAGCCCGTTTGATGTATGTATCACTGTATGCCCGTTTGATGTATGTACCACTGTAGGCCCGTTTGATGGATGTACCACTGTAAGCCCGTTTGATGTATGTACCACTGCCACTGTAGGCCCGTTTGATGTATGTACCACTGTAGGCCCGTTTGATGGGTGTACCACTGTAGGCCCGTTTGATATATGTACCACTGTAGGCCCGTTTGATGGATGTACCACTGTAGGCCCGTTTGATGGGTGTACCACTGTTGGCCCGTTTGATGTATGTACCACTGTTGGCCCGTTTGATGTATGTACCACTGTAGGCCCGTTTGATGGATGTACCACTGTAGGCCCGTTTGATGGATGTACCACTGTAGGCCCGTTTGATGTATGTACCACTGTAGGCCCGTTTGATGGATGTACCACTGTAGGCCCGTTTGATGGATGTACCACTGTAGGCCCGTTTGATGTATGTACCACTGTAGGCCCGTTTGATGGATGTACCACTGTAGGCCCGTTTGATGGATGTACCACTGTAAGCCCGTTTGATGTATGTATTACTGTAGGCCCGTTTGATGTATGTACCACTGTAGGCCCGTTTGATGGATGTACCACTGTAAGCCCGTTTGATGGATGTACCACTGTAGGCCCGTTTGATGGATGTACCACTGTAGGCCCGTTTGATGTATGTACCACTGTAAGCCCGTTTGATGTATGTATCACTGTATGCCCGTTTGATGTATGTACCACTGTAGGCCCGTTTGATGGATGTACCACTGTAAGCCCGTTTGATGTATGTACCACTGCCACTGTAGGCCCGTTTGATGTATGTACCACTGTAGGCCCGTTTGATGTATGTATCACTGTAGGCCCGTTTGATGTATGTATCATTGTAGGCCCGTTTGATGGGTGTACCACTGTAGGCCCGTTTGATGGATGTACCACTGTAGGCCCGTTTGATGTATGTATCACTGTAGGCCCGTTTGATGGATGTACCACTGTAGGCCCGTTTGATGGGTGTACCACTGTAGGCCCGTTTGATGTATGTACCACTGTAGGCCCGTTTGATGTATGTACCACTGTAGGCCCGTTTGATGTATGTACCACTGTAGGCCCGTTTGATGTATGTACCACTGTAGGCCCGTTTGATGGATGTACCACTGTAGGCCCGTTTGATGGACGTACCACTGTAAGCCCGTTTGATGTATGTATCACTGTATGCCCGTTTGATGTATGTACCACTGTAGGCCCGTTTGATGTATGTATCACTGTAGGCCCGTTTGATGGGTGTACCACTGTAGGCCCGTTTGATGGGTGTACCACTGTAGGCCCGTTTGATGGATGTACCACTGTAGCCCCGTTTGATGGATGTACCACTGTAGGCCCGTTTGATGTATGTACCACTGTAGGCCCGTTTGATGGATGTACCACTGTAGGCCCGTTTGATGGATGTACCACTGTTAGCCCGTTTGATGTATGTACCACTGTAGGCCCGTTTGATGGATGTACCACTGTAGGCCCGTTTGATGGATGTACCACTGTAGGCCCGTTTGATGTATGTATCACTGTAGGCCCGTTTGATGGGTGTACCACTGTAGGCCCGTTTGATGGGTGTACCACTGTAGGCCCGTTTGATGGATGTACCACTGTAGGCCCGTTTGATGTATGTATCACTGTAGGCCCGTTTGATGGACGTACCACTGTAGGCCCGTTTGATGTATGTACCACTGTAGGCCCGTTTGATGTATGTACCACTGTTGGCCCGTTTGATGGATGTACCACTGTAGGCCCGTTTGATGGATGTACCACTGTAGGCCCGTTTGATGTATGTACCACTGTAGGCCCGTTTGATGTATGTACCACTGTAGGCCCGTTTGATGGATGTACCACTGTAGGCCCGTTTGATGGATGTACCACTGTAAGCCCGTTTGATGTATGCACCACTGTAGGCCCGTTTGATGGATGTACCACTGTAGGCCCGTTTGATGGATGTACCACTGTAGGCCTGTTTGATGGATGTACCACTGTAGGCCTGTTTGATGTATGTATCACTGTAGGCCCGTTTGATGGATGTACCACTGTAGGCCCGTTTGATGTATGTACCACTGTAGGCCTGTTTGATTGATGTACCACTGTAGGCCCGTTTGATGGATGTACCACTGTAGGCCCGTTTGATGGATGCACCACTGTAGGCCCGTTTGATGGATGTACCACTGTAAGCCCGTTTGATGGATGTACCACTGTAGGCCCGTTTGATGTATGTACCACTGTAGGCCCGTTTGATGTATGTACCACTGTAGGCCCGTTTGATGGATGTACCACTGTAGGCCCGTTTGATGTATGTATCACTGTAGGCCCGTTTGATGTATGTACCACTGTAGGCCCGTTTGATGGATGTACCACTGTAGGCCCGTTTGATGGATGTATCACTGTAGGCCCGTTTGATGGGTGTACCACTGTAGGCCCGTTTGATGGATGTACCACTGTAGGCCCGTTTGATGGATGTACCACTGTAGGCCCGTTTGATGTATGTATCACTGTAGGCCCGTTTGATGGATGTACCACTGTAGGCCCGTTTGATGTATGTACCACTGTAGGCCCGTTTGATGTATGTACCACTGTTGGCCCGTTTGATGGATGTACCACTGTAGGCCCGTTTGATGGATGTACCACTGTAGGCCCGTTTGATGGATGTACCACTGTAGGCCCGTTTGATGTATGTACCACTGTAGGCCCGTTTGATGGATGTACCACTGTAGGCCCGTTTGATGGATGTACCACTGTAAGCCCGTTTGATGTATGTATCACTGTATGCCCGTTTGATGTATGTACCACTGTAGGCCCGTTTGATGTATGTATCACTGTAGGCGCGTTTGATGTGTGTACCACTGCAGGCCCGTTTGATGTATGTACCACTGTAGGCCCGTTTGATGTATGTACCACTGTAGGCCCGTTTGATGGATGTACCACTGTAGGCCCGTTTGATGGATGTACCACTGTAGGCCCGTTTGATGTATGTATCACTGTATGCCCGTTTGATGTATGTATCACTGTAGGCCCGTTTGATGTATGTACCACTGTAGGCCCGTTTGATGGATGTACCACTGTAGGCCCGTTTGATGGATGTACCACTGCAGGCCCGTTTGATGGATGTACCACTGTAGGCCCGTTTGATGGATGTACCACTGTAGGCCCGTTTGATGTATGTACCACTGTAGGCCCGTTTGATGTATGTACCACTGTAGGCCCGTTTGATGGATGTACCACTGCAGGCCCGTTTGATGTATGTACCACTGTAAGCCCGTTTGATGTATGTACCACTGTTGGCCCGTTTGATGTATGTACCACTGTAGGCCCGTTTGATGGGTGTACCACAGTAGGCCCGTTTGATATATGTACCACTGTAGGCCCGTTTGATGGATGTACCACTGTAGGCCCGTTTGATGGGTGTACCACTGTAGGCCCGTTTGATGTATGTACCACTGTTGGCCCGTTTGATGTATGTACCACTGTAGGCCCGTTTGATGGATGTACCACTGTAGGCCCGTTTGATGGATGTACCACTGTAGGCCCGTTTGATGTATGTACCACTGTAGGCCCGTTTGATGGATGTACCACTGTAGGCCCGTTTGATGGATGTACCACTGTAGGCCCGTTTGATGTATGTACCACTGTAGGCCCGTTTGATGGATGTATCACTGTAGGCCCGTTTGATGGATGTACCACTGTAAGCCCGTTTGATGTATGTATTACTGTAGGCCCGTTTGATGTATGTACCACTGTAGGCCCGTTTGATGGATGTACCACTGTAAGCCCGTTTGATGGATGTACCACTGTAGGCCCGTTTGATGGATGTACCACTGTAGGCCCGTTTGATGTATGTACCACTGTAAGCCCGTTTGATGTATGTATCACTGTATGCCCGTTTGATGTATGTACCACTGTAGGCCCGTTTGATGGATGTACCACTGTAAGCCCGTTTGATGTATGTACCACTGCCACTGTAGGCCCGTTTGATGTATGTACCACTGTAGGCCCGTTTGATGTATGTATCACTGTAGGCCCGTTTGATGTATGTATCATTGTAGGCCCGTTTGATGGGTGTACCACTGTAGGCCCGTTTGATGGATGTACCACTGTAGGCCCGTTTGATGTATGTATCACTGTAGGCCCGTTTGATGGATGTACCACTGTAGGCCCGTTTGATGGGTGTACCACTGTAGGCCCGTTTGATGTATGTACCACTGTAGGCCCGTTTGATGTATGTACCACTGTAGGCCCGTTTGATGTATGTACCACTGTAGGCCCGTTTGATGTATGTACCACTGTAGGCCCGTTTGATGGATGTACCACTGTAGGCCCGTTTGATGGATGTACCACTGTAAGCCCGTTTGATGTATGTATCACTGTATGCCCGTTTGATGTATGTACCACTGTAGGCCCGTTTGATGTATGTATCACTGTAGGCCCGTTTGATGGGTGTACCACTGTAGGCCCGTTTGATGGGTGTACCACTGTAGGCCCGTTTGATGGATGTACCACTGTAGCCCCGTTTGATGGATGTACCACTGTAGGCCCGTTTGATGTATGTACCACTGTAGGCCCGTTTGATGGATGTACCACTGTAGGCCCGTTTGATGGATGTACCACTGTTAGCCCGTTTGATGTATGTACCACTGTAGGCCCGTTTGATGGATGTACCACTGTAGGCCCGTTTGATGGATGTACCACTGTAGGCCCGTTTGATGGGTGTACCACTGTAGGCCCGTTTGATGGATGTACCACTGTAGGCCCGTTTGATGTATGTACCACTGTAGGCCCGTTTGATGGATGTACCACTGTAGGCCCGTTTGATGGATGTACCACTGTAGGCCCGTTTGATGGATGTACCACTGTAAGCCCGTTTGATGTATGTATCACTGTAGGCCCGTTTGATGTATGCACCACTGTAGGCCCGTTTGATGGATGTACCACTGTAGGCCCGTTTGATGGATGTACCACTGTAGGCCTGTTTGATGGATGTACCACTGTAGGCCTGTTTGATGTATGTATCACTGTAGGCCCGTTTGATGGATGTACCACTGTAGGCCCGTTTGATGTATGTACCACTGTAGGCCTGTTTGATGGATGTACCACTGTAGGCCCGTTTGATGGATGTACCACTGTAGGCCCGTTTGATGGATGCACCACTGTAGGCCCGTTTGATGGATGTACCACTGTAAGCCCGTTTGATGGATGTACCACTGTAGGCCCGTTTGATGTATGTACCACTGTAGGCCCGTTTGGTGTATGTACCACTGTAGGCCCGTTTGATGGATGTACCACTGTAGGCCCGTTTGATGTATGTATCACTGTAGGCCCGTTTGATGTATGTACCACTGTAGGCCCGTTTGATGGATGTACCACTGTAGGCCCGTTTGATGGATGTATCACTGTAGGCCCGTTTGATGGATGTACCACTGTAAGCCCGTTTGATGGATGTACCACTGTAGGCCCGTTTGATGTATGTACCACTGTAGGCCCGTTTGATGTATGTACCACTGTAGGCCCGTTTGATGGATGTACCACTGTAGGCCCGTTTGATGTATGTATCACTGTAGGCCCGTTTGATGTATGTACCACTGTAGGCCCGTTTGATGGATGTACCACTGTAGGCCCGTTTGATGGATGTATCACTGTAGGCCCGTTTGATGGGTGTACCACTGTAGGCCCGTTTGATGGATGTACCACTGTAGGCCCGTTTGATGGATGTACCACTGTAGGCCCGTTTGATGTATGTATCACTGTAGGCCCGTTTGATGGATGTACCACTGTAGGCCCGTTTGATGTATGTACCACTGTAGGCCCGTTTGATGTATGTACCACTGTTGGCCCGTTTGATGGATGTACCACTGTAGGCCCGTTTGATGGATGTACCACTGTAGGCCCGTTTGATGGATGTACCACTGTAGGCCCGTTTGATGTATGTACCACTGTAGGCCCGTTTGATGGATGTACCACTGTAGGCCCGTTTGATGGATGTACCACTGTAAGCCCGTTTGATGTATGTATCACTGTATGCCCGTTTGATGTATGTACCACTGTAGGCCCGTTTGATGTATGTATCACTGTAGGCGCGTTTGATGTGTGTACCACTGCAGGCCCGTTTGATGTATGTACCACTGTAGGCCCGTTTGATGTATGTACCACTGTAGGCCCGTTTGATGGATGTACCACTGTAGGCCCGTTTGATGGATGTACCACTGTAGGCCCGTTTGATGTATGTATCACTGTATGCCCGTTTGATGTATGTATCACTGTAGGCCCGTTTGATGTATGTACCACTGTAGGCCCGTTTGATGGATGTACCACTGCAGGCCCGTTTGATGGATGTACCACTGTAGGCCCGTTTGATGGATGTACCACTGTAGGCCCGTTTGATGTATGTACCACTGTAGGCCCGTTTGATGTATGTACCACTGTAGGCCCGTTTGATGGATGTACCACTGCAGGCCCGTTTGATGGATGTACCACTGTAAGCCCGTTTGATGTATGTACCACTGTTGGCCCGTTTGATGTATGTACCACTGTAGGCCCGTTTGATGGGTGTACCACTGTAGGCCCGTTTGATGTATGTACCACTGTAGGCCCGTTTGATGGATGTACCACTGTAGGCCCGTTTGATGGGTGTACCACTGTAGGCCCGTTTGATGTATGTACCACTGTTGGCCCGTTTGATGTATGTACCACTGTAGGCCCGTTTGATGGATGTACCACTGTAGGCCCGTTTGATGGATGTACCACTGTAGGCCCGTTTGATGTATGTACCACTGTAGGCCCGTTTGATGGATGTACCACTGTAGGCCCGTTTGATGGATGTACCACTGTAGGCCCGTTTGATGTATGTACCACTGTAGGCCCGTTTGATGGATGTACCACTGTAGGCCCGTTTGATGGATGTACCACTGTAAGCCCGTTTGATGTATGTATTACTGTAGGCCCGTTTGATGTATGTACCACTGTAGGCCCGTTTGATGGATGTACCACTGTAAGCCCGTTTGATGGATGTACCACTGTAGGCCCGTTTGATGGATGTACCGCTGTAGGCCCGTTTGATGTATGTACCACTGTAAGCCCGTTTGATGTATGTATCACTGTATGCCCGTTTGATGTATGTACCACTGTAGGCCCGTTTGATGGATGTACCACTGTAAGCCCGTTTGATGTATGTACCACTGCCACTGTAGGCCCGTTTGATGTATGTACCACTGTAGGCCCGTTTGATGTATGTATCACTGTAGGCCCGTTTGATGTATGTATCATTGTAGGCCCGTTTGATGGGTGTACCACTGTAGGCCCGTTTGATGGATGTACCACTGTAGGCCCGTTTGATGTATGTATCACTGTAGGCCCGTTTGATGGATGTACCACTGTAGGCCCGTTTGATGGGTGTACCACTGTAGGCCCGTTTGATGTATGTACCACTGTAGGCCCGTTTGATGTATGTACCACTGTAGGCCCGTTTGATGTATGTACCACTGTAGGCCCGTTTGATGTATATACCACTGTAGGCCCGTTTGATGGATGTACCACTGTAGGCCCGTTTGATGGATGTACCACTGTAAGCCCGTTTGATGTATGTATCACTGTATGCCCGTTTGATGTATGTACCACTGTAGGCCCGTTTGATGTATGTATCACTGTAGGCCCGTTTGATGGGTGTACCACTGTAGGCCCGTTTGATGGGTGTACCACTGTAGGCCCGTTTGATGGATGTACCACTGTAGCCCCGTTTGATGGATGTACCACTGTAGGCCCGTTTGATGTATGTACCACTGTAGGCCCGTTTGATGGATGTACCACTGTAGGCCCGTTTGATGGATGTACCACTGTTAGCCCGTTTGATGTATGTACCACTGTAGGCCCGTTTGATGGATGTACCACTGTAGGCCCGTTTGATGGATGTACCACTGTAGGCCCGTTTGATGTATGTACCACTGTAGGCCCGTTTGATGGGTGTACCACTGTAGGCCCGTTTGGTGGGTGTACCACTGCAGGCCCGTTTGATGGATGTATCACTGTAGGCCCGTTTGATGGATGTACCACTGCAGGCCCGTTTGATGGGTGTACCACTGCAGGCCCGTTTGATGGATGTACCACTGCAGGCCCGTTTGATGGATGTACAACTGTAGGCCCGTTTGATGGGTGTACCACTGTAGGCCCGTTTGATGGATGTACCACTGTAGGCCCGTTTGATGTATGTACCACTGTAGGCCCGTTTGATGGATGTACCACTGTAGGCCCGTTTGATGGATGTACCACTGTAGGCCCGTTTGATGGATGTACCACTGTAAGCCCGTTTGATGGATGTACCACTGTAGGCCCGTTTGATGGATGTACCACTGTTGGCCCGTTTGATGTATGTACCACTGTAGGCCCGTTTGATGTATGTACCACTGTAGGCCCGTTTGATGGATGTACCACTGTAGGCCCGTTTGATGGATGTACCACTGTAGGCCCGTTTGATGTATGTACCACTGTAGGCCCGTTTGATGGATGTACCACTGTAGGCCCGTTTGATGTATGTACCACTGTTGGCCCGTTTGATGTATGTACCACTGTAGGCCCGTTTGATGGATGTACCACTGTAGGCCCGTTTGATGGGTGTACCACTGTAGGCCCGTTTGATGGATGTACCACTGTAAGCCCGTTTGATGTATGTACCACTGTAGGCCCGTTTGATGGATGTACCACTGTAGGCCCGTTTGATGTATGTACCACTGTAGGCCCGTTTGATGGGTGTACCACTGTAGGCCCGTTTGATGGGTGTACCACTGTAGGCCCGTTTGATGGGTGTACCACTGTAGGCCCGTTTGATGGGTGTACCACTGTAAGCCCGTTTGATGTATGTACCACTGTAGGCCCGTTTGATGGATGTACCACTGTAGGCCCGTTTGATGTATGTACCACTGTAGGCCCGTTTGATGGGTGTACCACTGTAGGCCCGTTTGATGGGTGTACCACTGTAGGCCCGTTTGATGGATGTACCACTGTAGGCCTGTTGATGGATGTACCACTGTAGGCCTGTTTGATGGATGTACCACTGTAGGCCCGTTTGATGGGTGTACCACTGTAGGCCCGTTTGATGGATGTACCACTGTAAGCCCGTTTGATGTATGTACCACTGTAGGCCCGTTTGATGTATGTATCACTGTAGGCCCGTTTGATGTATGTACCACTGTAGGCCCGTTTGATGGATGTACCACTGTAGGCCCGTTTGATGGATGTACCACTGTAGGCCCGTCAGATGGATGTACCACTGTAGGCCCGTTTGATGCATGTACCACTGTAGGCCCGTTTGATGGATGTACCACTGTAAGCCCGTTTGATGTATGTACCACTGTTGGCCCGTTTGATGTATGTACCACTGTTGGCCCGTTTGATGTATGTACCACTGTAGGCCCGTTTGATGGATGTACCACTGTAGGCCCGTTTGATGGGTGTACCACTGTAGGCCCGTTTGATGGATGTACCACTGTAGGCCCGTTTGATGGATGTACCACTGTAGGCCCGTTTGATGGATGTACCACTGTAAGCCCGTTTGATGTATGTACCACTGTAGGCCCGTTTGATGGATGTACCACTGTAGGCCCGTTTGATGGATGTACCACTGTAGGCCCGTCTGATGGATGTACCACTGTAGGCCCGTTTGATGGGTGTACCACTGTAGGCCCGTTTGATGGGTGTACCACTGTAGGCCCGTTTGATGTATGTACCACTGTAAGCCCGTTTGATGGATGTACCACTGTAGGCCCGTTTGATGTATGTACCACTGTAGGCCCGTTTGATGGGTGTACCACTGTAGGCCCGTTTGATGGATGCACCACTGTAGGCCCGTTTGATGGATGTACCACTGTAGGCCCGTTTGATGGATGTACCACTGTAGGCCCGTTTGATGTATGTACCACTGTAGGCCCGTCTGATGTATGTACCACTGTAGGCCCGTTTGATGGATGCACCACTGTAGGCCCGTTTGATGGATGTACCACTGTAGGCCCGTTTGATGTATGTACCACTGTAGGCCCGTTTGATGTATGTACCACTGTAGGCCCGTTTGATGGATGTACCACTGTAGGCCCGTTTGATGTATGTACCACTGTAGGCCCGTTTGATATATGTACCACTGTAGGCCCGTTTGATGGATGTACCACTGTAGGCCCGTTTGATGGGTGTACCACTGTAGGCCCGTTTGATGTATGTACCACTGTAGGCCCGTTTGATATATGTACCACTGTAGGCCCGTTTGAGATTCTTAATTTTGTTAATGTTTTTTGTTCCATAAGGCGGTGGTAGGTAGGAAAGGGGTGCTACTTAACCCACTTTTATTGTGGGGTTGTGCACTGGCTCAAAATTATCTGCAGACTATTTAGCAATTTCTAATGAAAAACAATTTTTATTCTTGAAGATGTCATGGCGAACATCTCATGCGAGAAAACTGTAACATCACTTAACATTTCGTGGCAATACTCAAGAGATGTTTATAACATGATCAGAAGCTACAACCTGCGCTTGAAGCAAGAAGGTGGAAGCGAAGCTCTCATCACTAAGTCGCTTCCCAAGAGTGCACGATATTACGAGTTCCGTGATCTATGTACGTATATTACGTAATTTAAAACGAGGAGGTATATGGTAAAGGAGGGTGATTAGGGGAGTGAGAAGAGGATTACTTACAGCAATAGGGTATAAAAATGAATACTGTCAGAAGACTGTCGCCCAAGTGCACATGCGTTTACGACTTCAATATAAGTGCATTCTCTTAGGTATATCACAAATCAGCACCAAATGATGATATTTTTGCTCATTATTTATAGTGCCTTTCACAAGCTATCGCGTCAAGGTTTGGGCGAAAACCGAAAGGTCATACAAAAAGACAAGTGTGGTCAGATGTCGAACTAAAGAGGGAGGTAAGTAATAGCAAGAGAGACAATCCAATGCAACCTCCTCCACGGGCAGAGTTTGAAAAAATATATATATATTGTAGAACTAGTAAAATCGGCCGGCGAAAAAGACAGGCTCTTCTTGTATGATTGGTGTTCTTGTATAATTGATACACTCTGGCAAAGGCCTCTGACAACTTGGGAACGGAAAAATGGACAAATGGCGGCGTTTCGTTTTTATACATACAGTCATTCCTCGGTGAAACCTAGCTACGCTACTGCTGTACTTAGTAGGGAACCGGCTTGGCTGGAGCCGTTTGTAGACGCCTTCCCTTTTAGGAAATGGCTGATGTGACCGTTCTGTTAAAGTCCACTCTACCATAAAAAGAAGTCTTTTATATTACCACACATCTATTTTGCTGTAACAGACAATGGTTTGTTTGATGTATTGCAGTACCTGAAAGAGTAGAACGCATCAGCGTAAATTTTGTATCCCCCAGGAGTCTTGGGCTACAATGGGCACCGCCTGTTAGAATAAACGGAATATTGCAGGGTTATACCGTGAGTATCTAGTTTAGTAACCTCCTGTTAGGATAAATGGAATATTAAAGTTTATACTGTGAATGCTAATTTGTTTATCGTCACCTGCCAGTCAATTGTTATCGTATATACCTATTTTAATGGCCTTGACAGTGCAAATGGCGAATGATGTCACTGGCGAAGCATTACGACAGCCATGGTGTTTTGCGATATCAGAACTACCATAAGACTATTGCCAAGTGCGCTGACTTTTAAAACTTATCCGCCTCATCTAGGTTGCGCTACTTGCGTAGTAGTTTGTTGTTAATTAAAATATTAATATTGTTATAGTTGGTTCTATATCAAAATGTATATGTTATATTCAATATTCAATAAAACCGCCCATTTATTGGAGAAATAAACAACAACATAAAAAGGCAACGTTCTACCAATGGATAAAAGAGTATCAACATTGATTTACCTACCACGAAACCAAACAACAAAAGCTTAGTGGTTGTGAGGGAACTATTGCGAACCTATTCTCGTCTCCTGCAGGTTAATGTATCTTCGACTACGCCTTCATTTTTTCGTGGGCTTCTGGTAAAGAATAAACAGTTCGTAGAAGTGCAGAATCTTCGCCCAAACTCCACATACACTCTTGTTATCGCTGCCTTGACGGCTGCTGGCGCGGGACCTTCTGAAACCAAAGTAGTGTCAACTGCACCAATATCCATCTTAACAAGTAGGTTATTGCATATACCAAGGGTTTAGATCCCAATACCCACCTTAACTTATCCAGTCGATTTATTCCATAAACCACCATGATTTCAGTGGATTATATGTCAATACCTATCTTAAAAGGTGGGCTATTGCATATACCCACAATGCATATACCCACAATAGCTTGTCCAGTTGATTTATGCCATAAACCATTATGATTCCAGGGGTTTATATGCCAATACCCATTTTAAAACAGGTAGTTTATTGAATAAACGAAGGGGATTACATTCTAATACTCACTTACCCATTGTATTATATGTCCAAAAACCACCTCGATTGAGGGAATTATAAAAATCAATATCACTGCCCTTGACAGTTAACTGTGCTTCCAAAAAGATACATTTAACACCATTCCAAATACCTTGATACTTCCTTATACAAAAGACGTTTTTGTGGTCAATATAAATAACACACTATGGATAACGCAATCTTTTCAAAAATAAAATAACCCATAGTTCATTATAATCAGAGGGTCCCAGTGACTTACGGGTAGTGGCGATTGGCTGGAATAGTATTCACGTGACATGGCCAACTCTACCCGCGAGTGCTGAGGTCGAGCTTTACAGAATACAGGCTTGTGTGCCGAACTCTCATTGCGTCATCGACTCCACAAACCAGACGTCCCTCATTGTGCAGGGGTTGGCTCAGCTTACAGAGTATCGGATCTCGATACGCGGTAAAAACATACATGGCTTCAGTCCGTGGACGATAGGAAACAAGAGTATAAAAACCCTTGGTAAGAAACTGTATGTATATTATTAAACGACATTTGACATTAAGATGGGATGTTTATTTTTACTGTCACTGAAAAGTCACTTTTTTCACCACCATATTTTGATATAACAACATTATACTGTCGCGTATATTATTTCAGGCTGTCAGTGATAGATCCAAACTACTCACCCATCCTTACTCTCTTTCAGACCGTGACGAGTGCACTGAGAGGGTGGATAACTGCAGTCAGTTTGCATCCTGCTTCAACACGCACGGTGGCTTCATGTGCACCTGTCTGTCTGGATATGTCGGGAATGGTGTGTCATGTCAGCGTAAGTAAGAAACAAAGCTAAACAATAATTTAGAAGTTTCAACCGACGATGAATAAACTATTGTTATTGTTCCAGGTATTTCTTCCGATACTTCGGCTTCTTGTCCATTTGAAATCGCCCGCAATATAACCTGGCCAGCGACGTACAGCGAAGAACAGGCGCGACAAGCATGCCCATCCGGGACATCAGGTCAGATATTTGGAAAACTATAATTGAGGTCAACATTTCCTCTTGGTTAAGGACGTAATCTATCGTGCTCCTGTCTTTCTGGACGCACTTGTGTACATCACACAATGTCTTTATTACCCAGAGAAGCATAAACAGACTATAGTAATAGTGTAAGAAAAAAAGTGTCCCTGAAAGTATTCTGAGGCATGTACCAGGGATTGGCCTTTGGCGCGCAAGGATTCTACAAAGACGATAGATGCTGAGAGTATTATCTTGGTGTAATAATACTGTAATGATGCGTCACGCTGTTTCTTGTGACTGCAAAATTCTCTTCCTTTCTTTAATTGCGCTTCAATTGCGCTTTAACCAGTAATTCAATTGTAATACTGCAATTGGTTTAAATAGACACGTGTCTTCTTAACATTGTTTACTCTGTAGGGACGGCTGTCCGGATGTGTACTCAAAAGAGTGGAGTGGCCGTGTGGGAACCCCCAGACTTGGAAAACTGCGTATCAGTGCGCTTTGCTCTTTTACAGGAGAAAGTAGGTAGCACCTTATTAAACCATCGTAAGCAACAGCAACAGATTATTTGGAAGAAAAATGGGAAGAAGAACGAAACAAGCAAACGAACTATCAGAATCCGCGCTATGTAACAGGCTCTAGATTGTCAGTCACATCCTGAAAAAATCTTTTAATGGACACACTGCTTTTAAAATTTTTAAATATTTTTCGCGTTTCCGTTAAAAATTATTGGAGATTGTTTCGTAATCGACCGGAAGTAAACTGGCGGAATTGCCGCTTTAAGTATTTTTAAAGATAAATTAGTTTTTTCACTTTCGCTCAAACAAATACGTAAAAAGAAAAAATGCTCTATTTGTAAAATAAAGATATGTAACTTAGGGTAAAATGCACAAAAAATTTAAACATCGAAATAAACAAATTACAAAATAGTCTAAGCTTACACTGGGATTAAGTAAATAGTTATACAACCTCGCATATCTTGCCCTTTTGAGATAATCAAACCGCGTTTTGATACTCACAGATTTGCGGTAGCTCCACAGCCATGCAATCAAGGAGCTTTCACAGCCTACGTTACGAATCACATAAAAAAAGAAACTTTTCATTTTGGTTACCTTGTAAGCCTTAGCCACCACTCTCTATTTGATTATTTCTCTAGCTTTCGAAAACAATAATAAACGCTAATGCAGCCGCTGACCTTGCTGATGCGTTAGCGCAAGTAACGAGCCCCTCACGTGATGAGCAAATATACGGCGGTGACGTCAAAATAGCAGTGAGCATGCTGCGAGCTCTGGGCCACAACACTGCAATTGATCCTCACAACGTCACCGAAGAGGAAAAAGAAAAAATGAGGAACGTCACCTCGGTAAGATGTCTGCTGGAGTTGTCGCCCCCCCCCCCCCCCTCTTTCTTAGGTTAAAGTAAAAAAAGATACATTCACTTTAATACAAAACTGTGATGCTTTACCTTACTGCGATTTTTTCAATATCCTTGGAACCCTCGTCAACAACACTGCTTAACCTCTTTCTGGCCCCCGTCGTTCAAACTAGCAAAGGTGCCTTTTGATTGGTCAGCGCTTTGCGGAATTAATTTCAGTGATTACCAATGAGTCCGCTTCAAGGATTTTGATTGACGGAAGCCATATATCAAACGGCCGTGATCATCGGGAATTTTTTAAAACAACCTTGAAAGATACTAAAGTGGGCGTGGTCTGGTTGTATTTTAACCTTTCAAGTAACTTGGGCGCGGTTAGGCATGAATTTACCTCATAAAAGATACCTCAAACAAACGTTAATAATTTTTAATAAAAACGTTTATTTAAAACTGACTCTAATGGAAGAATTCATCAGATTCTTCTGGTTCCTCACGGATTTGCATATGCATAGTCATTCAGCACTCCATTACATCATAACAAAACTGATTATTGTGTGTAACTGGAACGTGTTAGATTTCTCGAGGTCAAAAAAGCAGGCTAAACAAACAGATCATTGTTAAGCTCGCTATCAATTATCGTGCCGTGGGTTGTGTGATTTTAATGCTGGTTAGTAATATAAGAACACCGATTGATACGTTTTAACGCTCATGATTCATCATCTACAAGTTAGATGGGCGATAGCTTTCATAGCACCCTAAAAGATACCGAGGTAAAAAAAAAATGCGCATATGAGTTAGTGTAGGGATCAAGAGCATCAAATAAAAGCAAGCTAAAAATATGTTTTTTTGTTTTTTGCACAGAGCTTAGTTGAAGTTGCGAGCAATCTATTGGACTCGGGGACCTTGGAATCATGGAAGGAAGTCCCAATGGTAGGTATGATGTTACCAGCTTCGATGATTGAACGCGAGATCAACTACATGTATCAGAACACAGTTTTGATGCAAGGGAAAGCCCGCTCTATGGAAACCTGCCTAACCAGGACACCTCGGCAAGATGACAGCTGTGTGAATTCGCTGAATAAGGACAACCAGTTTATGAACATTGTTTTCTGTGTCCCATCAGTATCTTTATCTGCACTGTATTTGACCACGTTTCCCGTGACAGGAGTCTCGCTCGAAGCAGGCTAGCTTGCTGCTGACGTCACTTGAAAGTGTTGCCCTGGCAACTGCTTCAGTTCTTCCTACAGACGGCGCGGTCGTAAAGAACACACCCAATGTGTGTAAGTTTGAAGTAAACTCACCCATACTAGCATGTTGCCCCTGCTCTCTTTACTATTGCGTTTTTATCGACCAAGATATTGTTAGATGCACGGATGGGCCAATCAGCTCACGTTAACCTTGGTAGGGCAAGTGGTGTGCAGTTAGGAATAATGTATAGGTGTACTCATCATCCTTCGGATTGTTTTTTTTATCAAACGAATTGTAAGTTAGAGTTTAAACTTGTAGGTAGAAGTGGATTTTGGACTTCATATTGGGAACTTATAAAAGAACAAGGAAAGTCAAAGTACCGAATAAAAACATTTTATTTTTTTAAAAATGTGCGCGCAGATGTGCTCAGCCAAAACGTCAACACAAAGATTGGCATTAGATTGGCTTATAATAATAATCCATGCTGCTAAAAAATAGCCTACTTGTTAAAACACCTAGATAATACTATATCTCCTGCCCCCATTTAGCAATACCCATGGAGGAAGAGAAAAGAGGGTGATTATCTTTTGCTTTACGGAGGGGAGGGAAGTGTCGTGTATATTGATTTGATAAAACCCCGAACCATACAGTTGAATAAATATGCTTCAAAATAAAGCACCATTGAAACGCAAGGGCTAAAATAGGAAGCCCGTATTTTATTTTCTTGCCAAAAATGTATTTTCTGTTTATTGTGTTACAGTGTTAAATATGCAGTCCTTCAATAAGGAACACATGAGTGGTAAAATGGCGTACCCCTCGGACGAGGATCTCAACGAAAAAGCTGGTTTGATATCGGTCCCATTAGATGAGTTACAGCCTCCGGACAGCCAGCAAGGTATCAGTTCCCTAAAGGAATCTCATAACTCCCCCCCTCCCCCCTACCCCCTATACACCCCTCCGACATATGGCCTTTGGCGGGCACTTGCGAAAACACAGGTAAATCATGTTAATAAGACCACCGTTTTTAAGAACTCTGTTAATATGAACACCGCTGGGTTGAACTCTGTTAATATGAACACCGCTGGGTTGAACTCTGTTAGTATGAACATCGCTGGGTTGAACTCTGTTAATATGAACACCGCTGGGTTGAACTCTGTTAATATGAACACCGCTGGGTTGAACTCTGTTAATATGAACACCGCTGGGTTGAACTCTGTTAACATGAACACCGATGGGTTGAACTCTGTTAATATGAACACCGCTGGGTTGAACTCTGTTAATATGAACACTGCTGGGTTGAACTCTGTTAATATGAACACCGCTGGGTTGAACTCTGTTAATATGAACACCGCTGGGTTGAATTCTGTTAATATGAACACCGCTGGGTTGAACTCTGTTAACATGAACACCGCTGGGTTGAACTCTGTTAGTATGAACACCACTGGGTTGAACTTTGTTAATCATGGTTCAATCATGATAGTTATAATACAATGATTTTCTGGTGCAGCTTTCATTGAAAGAGCCTTAATAAGCGTGTTTCAGGTTACTTAAAAATATAGGGAGGTTTTCTTGAAAACTTTAGAAACTATAATGATTACCTGAGATGTATTATCACGACTGGCCACAGTATGTTTGTGTAGCTTTACATAAATACAACACTTATCTCCCGATATTGCTTTTGACAGCTAATTCAACACAAGTTTCTTATCTCTACTACGGCAACATAGGGAAACTCCTGTCGCCTTCGGGAAGGTATGGATGCTTTATAGCAATAAGGTTAGCGCAGACCATCTAGTTTTTCTACAGCTTGCCTGTAGTCTCTCTAGCTTTCCATTTATAGCTTATGGATTATGAGAGGTGTGGATACCAGGCTTTATATCGCAGTAAAGGAATGGTCCATTCTTAGCGTTCGTATATCCAGTTCTGGAAGCACGCGCATAGTTTAGAGAGCACGATGGTAGCGTAAGAGTCGCACGAGGCGCAGCCGAGTGCTACTCTAGCTGCCAGAATGAATTGAAAAAGCTGAATTGATTGTTTGATTATAATAAATCCACAAAAACTGTTACTATTTAGTAATTTTACCGTAATTCTTAACAATTATCCTTTCAAATTGCACAATTCTTAATAATGTTTTAATTCAAATATATAGCACCGTACCTTTAAACGTGGAGACACACCAGTTTGTTGTCTTTTTTGTCTTTTCTGATTGTTTCTCCGACAAAATGCTTTCTAGTTCCTTTTCCGACAGATTTGCAAATCGGCGACTTTCGCTCTCTAAAAACATTGCCATTGGTACAACATTTTCCCTTTCTTCAAGGGAAAAACATGGGAAATCTGCGTCCTCATTCATCATATGTAGAAAGATGCAGCTCAAAAAAGAAGTATAAAGGTTGTAGAGTAAACGAAAAGTCGCTACTAGTAGTTATCTGGCGAACTTTTTGGTGTTAGCAATGATTTTTTTCTTTTATGGTATATCTCTATGGTATATCCATTTCTTGTTCATAGAAAATTAGCCAATCAGAGCGCGTGTTAGAATGTAGCTATGTTATAATGATGAATTGTCACGCGCGCTCATTGGTCAATACGGGTCACATGCACACTTTCACAGGACAAATATCAGCCGAAAACGTCCAGCCAAAGTGATATCTGTTCTGTGAACGTTTTTGTGTGGTCAAATCACGCTTCTTGTCTGCTCAATAACTTCTCAAACAAACACCAAGGTTTTCAAAACACTATGAAGGCACAAAAAGAATGTTTGATTTTTCTTATAGAACTATCATCAATATATATTTTTTTAGAAAAAAAAAGCAATGGCAAAAAACTTCACAACAGCGCGTGCTCGTGGCGTCATTCCCGTGCAGGTCAGCGCGCGCGCGGAAGACATTTCAAAATTGAAAAGTTTTGCTTCGATTTCTAGGGCAATTAGAGCAAGTTTCTTTTAGGAAACACTTGCAAATCGGCTGTTACACCAGCCATTTTGCTTGATTTCAGGGCTCAGGAAAATATCTACCTCCTAGGAGATTTATATTGCTTTTTATCCCGAGTTTCTCAACCAATGAAATCGCTTGTTCTTGCGCGGTTCCCGAGTTTTATATACTAATAGCTAATATATGGGCGGAAGGTGTGGATACCAGGCTATAATAGGTAATATATGGCTGGGAGGTGTGGATACTAGGCTATAATAGCTAATCTATGGCTGGGAGGTGTGGATACCAGGCTATAATAGCTAATATATGGCTGGGAGGTGTGGATACCAGGCTATAATAACTAATATATGGCCGGGAGGTGTGGATACCAGGCTATAATAGCTAATATATGGCTGGGAGGTGTAGATACCAGGCTATAATAGCTAATATATGGCTGGGAGGTGTGGATACCAGGCTATAATAACTAATATATGGCTGGGAGGTGTGGATACCAGGCTATAATAGCTAATATATGGCTGGGAGGTGTGGATACCAGGCTATAATAGCTAATATATGGCTGGGAGGTGTGGATACCAGGCTATAATAGCTAATATATGGCTGGGAGGTGTGGATATAATATACGGCCGGGAGGTGTGGATACCAGGCTATAATAACTAATATATGGCCGGGAGGTGTGGATACCAGGCTATAATAGCTAATATATGGCTGGGAGGTGTGGATACCAGGCTATAATAGCTAATATATGGCTGGGAGGTGTGAATACCAGGCTGTAATAGCTAATATATGGCTGGGAGGTGTGGATACCAGGCTATAATAGCTAATATATGGCTGGGAGGTGTGGATACCAGGCTGTAATAGCTAATATATGGCCGAGAGGTGTGGATACCAGGCTATAATAACTAATATATGGCTGGGAGGTGTGGATACCAGGCTGTAATAGCTAATATATGGCTGGGAGGTGTGGATATAATATACGGCCGGGAGGTGTGGATACCAGGCTATAATAACTAATATATGGCCGGGAGGTGTGGATACCAGGCTATAATAGCTAATATATGGCCGGGAGGTGTGGATACCAGGCTATAATAGCTAATATATGGCTGGGAGGTGTGGATACCAGGCTATAATAGCTAATATAAGGCTGGGAGGTGTGGATACCAGGCTATAATAGCTAATATATGGCCGGGAGGTGTGGATACCAGGCTATAATAGCTAATATATGGCTGGGAGGTGTGGATATAATATATGGGCGGAAAGTGTGGATACCAGGCTACAATAGCTAATATATGGCCGGGAGGTGGGGATACCAGGCTATTATAGCTAATATATATTGGCGGGTGCAAGTGCGTTTTTTCTATCACATTATTATTGTTAACATTATTATGTTGTTTTTGTTATTAGATTATTTTTGTTATAACATTATTATTGTTATTAGATTATTTTTGTTATTACATTATTTCTGTTATTATATTGTTTTTGTTATTTTATTATGGCTGCATGCGTGCCTATCTTTTGTAGACGTTATTCAGAGTGAAGAAGATTGGGAGGCCCAGTGCGGTTCTGATATTTTCGACTTCTTTAGATCCTCATCGTTCAATCAGAAAAGTTTCAAACGTTCAACACTCAAACATGTTTGAGTACTAAGTAATATGTAAAAAGAATATGTAATTATTTTCCAGCAGAACTTCCGAAAAAGACGAGAAATCCGAACACGGAGTCTTGTCTTTCTCAACAAGACCAAAGACTTCAAGTACATTTGATCATCCCGTTGTTATCACTTTAAGAAACCCAATGGTTAGTCAAACATACGTTGTGGCTAGTGACCTGTATGTTTTTCGCATATACAGACTAAATAGTCATTGTTTCGTACTTTTCGTAGTCTTCTTCACTAATCCAATGTCGATTTTAGTACCACGCAGATTTGGTGCCTATCTGTGTCTTCTGGAATGACTCAAGGTGAATTTTTCTTGACATAACTTCCCATATGCATCTGTATGATATATAAATGGTGAGGGGGGGGGGGGTTGATATGGTCAAGATATGGTCTTGCCTTGCCTTGCCAAAATTAGTTTTTATTTGCTGAAAACTCTTTCATCGTTGCGTCTAGTTCACCAGGATTTTGGTCCGATGAGGGATGCTTTGTCAATGGTACCAATGAAACTCACACTATCTGCCATTGCTATCACTTGACGAGCTTTGCGGTGCTAATGCAGCATTCGCCTGACACATTTGCCGTCACAGTAAGTATGACCATGTAATTAATCCCCTTCATCAATTTCAGGTCAACCGGCAATTTTTTCTGATGTCGTGCTCGGACGACTTGTTGGATGGCGGTTTCAAATCTTGCAATATCTATCAAACCAGTAAACCAGTAATAGATTGTGTAGTCCAATTTGTTCACCTGGGCCTTCATTGATATTAACCTAAATACTCCTTAACTACCTTTGGCTTTCTATACTTGATAGTGCTCCACCTCCCTAGTCCACATTGTATTGTTATTTGATATTTTGGTTGTGTTATATCCGTAGTCACAGCATCAGTTCGCGTTGGGTCTGATCACATACATCGGAATCAGCATCTCGCTGCTAGCTCTCTCGCTGGCACTTCTCACCTTCTCCACCTTCACGTAAGTCCTCTTCAATTTATTCATTTTATTTATTTATTTAGATACTTCCTAATATAAAGAAATACAACAATGAACATAAAAACAGACAAGAACAAGTGCAGAGAGGGGAAGGCGAACAGACACGAGGTCCCGGCGAGGCCTATCCCGACAATACGGATACTTAAACAGTTAGCGATAAAAAACTGAAACACAGAAACTATACTAGCAGCAATTTAACCTGAAATAGTGACGAACCCGGTCAGGGTCAAAGCCAGAGTTCAGTTTGTTGAAGTACAGAGTTTTTTTAACATCTTTCTTAAAAGATTCATCTTACGAAGAATAGGCAAACTTTTATTTTCCTTCTACTGTGATAGATGGGTAAAATTTGATAGGGATGACAGTAGGCAGCATTTGACAAGGAATCCAATAATGGTTAGGGTAAGGGAAGGTAGGGAAAGGGTAAGATTTCACAGTCATCATGCTTATGCATATCTCTTATGTTTACAGATTCCTAAAATCAAGTCGTAACTTTGCGCACATCAACCTCACACTGTCCCTGATATTAGCAGAAGTCATCTTCCTCGTGGGAATAGACAAGACCCAATATTATGTAGGTGTACTTAGTCTCGCGCGTCAGAGTCCATCCCTCTTATACCCTAGGGTCATGGCAGGGGAGAAAGCCTGGTAAGAGCTGCACACGTGGCCAGGGTCCACCCCTCTTAAAGGGCAAGGTTGGGGAGAGAGCCTATTGAGAGCTGGTCACGTGGCCAGGGTCCACCACTAATATCCCAGGAGAAAGCACGCGGAGAGAGCCTGGTAAGGGCTAGTCACGTGCCAGCCTAGACCCTGTGAAACATTGCTTGCGCTGTTTTTTTTTTACACTATATCATCCTCGTGTTGTTAGATTCCGTGCCGTGTGATAGCAGCTCTATTTTTTCACTATTTGTCCCTCGTTTTGTTAGATTCCTTGCCGTGTGATAGCCGTTCTCCTTCACTACTTGTTCCTGGTCGTGTTCTGTTGGATGGCCGCGGAGGGGATCATCCTTTACATCATGCTCGTCAGAGTCTTCCCGTCAGGCACCAGCGGGCCCAGGAAAAAGCTTTTCTTCTGTTGCTCATGGGGTAAGGGGTGAAGGGACAAAAGCATGGCGGTAGACTTGTCTTGAAAAGTAGATCGGGCGTGCATGCATATATGCATTACTGAAAAGGGCCGAAGATGAACACAACACAACACCAATATCACACAACACACAAATATTTTTTTCATGCTAGCCAAATGGGAGAATGAGAGTATATACATTCATCGGCTTATTTGAGATAGATATTGTGCTCTATTTTTTAATCATACAACAAGGGCAGGTCTTAATAATAATAATAATGGAGTTTATTTATCGTGCTTGTTGGGTTAGTTATTGTGACATATTCTCAATCGTACAACAACGGGATGTCTTGAGTTCGTTTGTTTGTTCCTGACCTGCCCGTCGTGCTGGTTGGATTAGTTATTGTGACATATTTTCAATCGTACAACAACGGGATGTCTTGAGTTTTTTTTTTTTTTTTTGTTCCAGAACTGCCCCCCATGCTGGTTGGATTAGTTATTGTGACATACTTTTAATCGTACAACAAGGACAAGTCTAAAGTTCGTTTGTTTGTTCCAGGGCTGCCCGTCGTGCTGGTTGGATTCGGCGCAGGCTTTTTTTGGCGAGGTTATGGGAATGAGAGATAGTAAGTATTGTGTTGTCTTGGTTACAATGTCTTGCTTTTCTTATGCATATGCAAAAAATGATATGTTTTTATTTCACGAAGGAAATATTATATGGCAACCAAACTCGGTAGCTGTCATGTAGGTGTCAAGGGGGATTCAACAATATGGCAATACGTCATCAACGATGTCATCGTCATCAAAATAAAAAAAAAACCATTAATATCTCGTCATAGAAACATTGTATAACAACCAAACTTAGTAGGTGTCATGTATGTGTCAAGAGCGGTGCCAAGATATTGTCAAATACAAAATATTTAGAATTCACTAAGGAAACATCGTATGGCGACCAAACTCTGTTGGTGTCATGTGTCAAGGGGATGCAACAATATGGTCACATGTTTTGTGACGTCATCGATGATGTCACGTAAGCAAAAAATGTGTTTAAAAGCAAAACATTGTAATTAAGGTGTCAAGGGATGCACCAATATAGTCACGTGATTGTGACTTTATCAATAACGTCACTAGAAGCAAAAATATGTTGACGTCATCAAAAAAATATATACATATTAATAAAGAAACATCGTTTGACAACCAAACTCGGTAGTTGTCATGTATGTTTTAAGTGGGGTGCAGTGAGATAATCACGTGACGTCATCGATGATGTCACTAGAAGTAAAACTGATGCTAGTAAAGCTGATGCCGAAACATCGTATGACAACTAAACTTGTTATGTGCCATGTAGATGTCAAGAGTATAACAAGTAGGTCTCGTGATCTGTGAAATCGTTGAGGTCGTCAAAAACAGAAATATAACAATATTTCATATTTTTTGAATTATCAAGCGAAATAAGCAAAGATTTGGTCGTTTGGAGCTCCGCTTTTAGACAATGCCAAAATCTATATATTAAATTGTTATGATTGTGGCTTTATGTTGCTCTAGACACGCCCCGACTCTGACTTCTTTTATTTGCTCTAGACTCCCCCCCCCCGACTCTGACTTCTTGTATTTGCTCTAGACTCCCCCCCCGACTCTGACTTCTTGTATTTGCTCTAGACTCCCCCCCGACTCTGACTTATTGTATTTGCTCTAGACTCCCCCCCCCCGACTCTGACTTCTTGTATTTGCTCTAGACTCCCCCCCGACTCTGACTTATTGTATTTGCTCTAGACTCCCCCCCCCGACTCTGACTTCTTGTATTTGCTCTAGACTCCCCCCGACTCTGACTTCTTGTATTTGCTCTAGACTCCCCCCCCCGACTCTGACTTATTGTATTTGCTCTAGACTCCCTCCCCCGACTCTGACTTATTGTATTTGCTCTAGACTCCCCCCCCCCGACTCTGACTTCTTTTATTTGCTCTAGACTCCCCCCCCCGACTCTGACTTCTTGTATTTGCTCTTAATAGTTGCTGGTTGTCAGTACATGATGGCTACATATGGAGTTTCCTCGCCCCAGTCATTCTGATAAGTCTGGTAAAAACTAGTTGAGAATTACTTTTGCTATCCAGAGCAGAAATTTGATTATACTCGAGCTTGAATTAACACGATTCGAAAATAATGTAAAAATCTTTTTTTATAAAATATGCAAAAAGAAACTAAATAATAAATAACTAAATAATATGTTAACGCACTTATTAAGCTGAATTTGCATTTAGCAAGAATAGAAACACGATCAGGCCCGTACCCAGGGGGGTGCAGCTTGCAAAAGACGTGCTATTTGTAGATAAAACTTTAAAGCAGGGTTATCGATGGGAGAATCCGAGACTTGCCGAGGCGCCGAGACCCGCGTTTCAGAATCTTAGCCCGAGGCTTTTCCGGTCTCTTAACAACCGAGCCCGAGCTTTTTCTTCCGAAGCTTGTTTTTGGGTAACTTGCTCGAGGTATGTCATAAACAAAAATTGAATGAAAGAATAAGTAGAGATTCAATACAATCTTGCTTCAGTAGCTTATGTTTCTGTTTAGCGGCGGAGGCTCAAGAATCGAGACCCGGAAAATAGGGGAAACCCGTAGAATGATAACAATATAAAGCAGATCGCGTTTAACAAAATCAGAGACTCCAAGGTCGCGCTAAAAAATCCCTGGTCCCTGAGACCCTGGTAGGAAAAAAACACGATGCTCCAAGACCACTAAAATCTGAAAAAAACGAGACTTCGACACTTGCGTAAATGATGCCGAGATTTCGAGACATCGCGAAATTTTCGCGAGACTTTTAAAATAGTAGAAACAAAATAAGAAATTATTAATAATGGCTCAGAAGCAACAGGCCCGTAGCCAGGGGGGGTCCGGACGAACCCCCCGACCCGGCTTGAATGTCCGCTCAGAGCAAACAAAAAAAAATGTGACGTTTTGCTAGATATACCGTGCACATCAATATGTCTTGAAAATGACTATAAAAACCATTTTTATAATAATTATCTTTATTATTATCGCTATATGTTAAAAAAAAAACCCCCAATAATAGATTGAATTTATTTGAAGTATCGATTGCCTAATTTAATAAGACGAGGAGAGGGGTATACCGGAAATTTGGTCTGCCGAAATGGTAAAATGAACCACCCCGCTCAAAATCCTGTCTACAGGCCTGAGCAAGCACACATTTTCATTAATGTAAGAATGACTTTTAAAAAGGGCGTGTTGATTTTGTTTGAATGTATTGGTCCTGTTTCAGTTGTTGGGTAACATTTTCCCTGTAAAATCGAGACCCCCTTCCCCCAAGAGATGGTACGGGCCTGACTTTAGCTAGAACAGAAGCAATTTAAGTATAAAAGAACGTGTAGAAAGTCAATCGAAAATGTGCATATAATGTTAACCAATGCTTTGTTACTCGACCTTGTAGGTGAATATAGTCTTTTTGTCCATGACGTTCAAAGTTATGGCTGATAGATCCAATCGTCAAGCTGCGGAAAAGAAAAAAAGTTTCAAGTAAGCAATACAATACTTACCCGCTTATAAAAACCTACTGTAGGTTTTTTCCAGTTTAGCCTAAACAGGTTCTTGTTTAGCGGCTACAATTTTAAATTTTAAGTTACTTAAGGTTCTTTAATGGGTTCTTAGTTTCTTAATTTAATGACTGGTATACACCTATTTCAAAAAAGGTTGTCAGTGCAAATGGCGAATGGCAAATAGTAAATGGCAGTTCTAAGCCCGAACGGTGCTTCTGGGTACTAATCATTTGTAAAATTAAAGGTGTTAAATAAAGTCTAGCAATATCAGAGACATACATTGATGATCTTTAATGGATAATTGTTTGATTTATCCATATTCTTCAGCATTTAGTAGAAATTTAATGAGACCCATGGTTCCTTTCGGTCCTAGAACTGCCATTTGCCAATCGCCATTTGCCGTTTCGCACTGACAACGTTTTTTGAAATAGGTATATGTGCGGTATCTAGATTGATGAAATGTCAATACCTGACTGGCCTTCGTACAATATGGGGTCAAAACCTAAAAAATATACTTAACTCTCATTATCATGCTAAAAATATTGATTTAAATAATACATGTCTTAGTTTACTGATTGAAAATCATGATATTTCATAATTGCTGGAAGATCAAATTTTAGGCTTAGTAGGTTTTAATTAAACGTGAGTGGAAATTGGTATTTTTTAGCTAACAGGTTCTTAAATTCTAGGTTCTTATAAGGGGGTAAGTACTTTATAAGTATTTGCTTCTTTGTTATGTATTTTTGCCTCCTTGTTTGTTTGTTTGTTCGTTTGTTTGTTTGTTTGTTTGTTTGTTTGTATACACTGGAAGCACTTGAAAACCACTATTATACGGTAACAGCTCATTTTTGTTCACTTTTGTGCCTTCTGGCTGTTTGCTCGTTTGATGGTTTTATTTTTGTTGCCGGCTGAAAACCTTCCAGACAGGCGCCTGGTAAAGTCAGTAACTATATATAATAGTAATAAAATATGATATAAGTATTTTACCCGCCGTCTCAATTCGTTTTATTCTATTTGGTCATTTTCTCTTTTTGATAATCCATCCATTCTCATTTTCCTCTCTTTTGCAGTGCTCTTATTTATTCATTTGAGTAATTTTCCCTTATCTCCTTGAATGCCCTTTCTATTTCCAATTCCGTTGTATTTCTTGCTACAATCTTACCTTTTTAAAAATTCTACAAACACATCTTTACACTGTTTCGCAATTTTCGTCTTCTCCATTTTGTCTTCACTCTCTGTTCCAATCCTCTTTTTATTTAGTCATTTTCTTCCACCCTCGGCCGTCAGGTACTGGGCTAAAGCATGCGCAGTGCTCACTTGTCTTCTCGGGACGACGTGGTTACTTGGGCTATTCTTCGTCAACAAGGATTCGCTTGTGATGGCGTACCTCTTCAACATCTTTAATGCTCTCCAGGTGGGTTGGAACCTTTAGAGCTTTTGCATTTTTTACAAAGCAAATTTTACAGAAAAAAGTACAGATAACAAGTCTGATACGTTATACACCTATTTCAAATAAGGTTGCATTCAGAGAATCTATGTGTCGTAACCCGCAGTGCTTCATGGGTATAAAATAAATGTTTGCTTTAGCATCCTGTGCCTCTAAACGTTCACATGGAACTCAGAGACCAGGATTCATCCATGGTGGTCAAGGTGGGATAACCACGCTTGGAAGACAGATATATTATTTGAAAACATCGGACTTTGATTGTCCATTAAAATTAACGCACCATTTTGCACCCACCCCTAACTATGAACTTGATAACTTAACACGAGGAAGTTTGTGACGTGATTGTTTGTTGTCATCCGTTGCTAATGAATTAAAATTTGTTTCAGGGTTTGTTTATTTTTATTTTCCACTGCGTTGCTGACGAGAGAGTAAGTGCTTTTGTTCATTTACTTCGTTGCGTTGCCCTCCCGAATATCACCAAAAGTCACGTTCGCCTCAAGAGGAGATGATCAAATGTTCTTAACCAAATACCATAATCATCATTTTCTGACATCATAATGTAGAAATTACATTAATTCTAGATATAAATAAACAATGTAAATAAGGCATAATGAGATTTCTTAAAGAAGATACATCATCAACTTCGCATCTTGTTTGCGCATTGAGGTGTCCCAAGGAAAACCCATGAGGTAGCAACTTAAGCGTTTTTACTGTTGCTGTTCAGATACGAGCAGAATACGTGCGTATACTATGCTGCCGTGGAAGCAGAAGGGACTACAACCGGAAGAAATCCACGGGGACGTTTACCCTTGGCAAGATGGGATCTGCGTCTAACGGGACGGTAAGTAGCATTGTTTACCACAAAGAGGAATGAAAACGGCAGGAAGAACACTGCTTCTAACGGGATGGTTAGTTACCCTTGTTTACCACAAAGTAGAATCAGTAAGGCGGAGAGAACACAACGTCTAACGAGACGGTTAATTATCCTTGTTTACCACAAAGTAGAATCAGTAAGGCGGAGAGAACACAACGTCTAACGAGACGGTTAATTACCCTTTTTTACCACAACGAGTAATGAGTAAGGTACGAAGAACACTGCGTCTAACGAGACGGTAAGTAGCCTTAATTACCACAAACAGGAATGAGTACGGCAGGAAGAACACTGCGTCTAACGGGAAAGTTACACGGCAAAAAAGTCCGCGTTTTCTGTTCGGATAATGCGAGGAAAATTCGCAGAAAACGCAACATAATCTTGGCATTTTCCTCGAATTATCCGATCGGAAAACCCGCGTTTTCCTCGGCATTTTTCTAACAGTTTTCCAAGTTTGGAGTACGTGCCGTTTTCTCTCACGTTTTCCAGAATGGGAAAACGTTTTCCTTCTAAGGAAAACGGAAGGAAAACTCGCATTTTACCAAACGGAAAATGTTAAGTTTTCCTACTTGATCATTGTAGGATTATTCGAGGATAATGCGTGTTTCCCTACAGGATTATTTTAGAAACTTCCAGTTTTCTCAGCATTTTCTCTATAGGATTATTCAAGATAATTCGATTTTTCCCAGCATTTTGCCTACAGGATTATTCGAGTTTTCGAAGCATATCCCTTTCAGGATTATTCCTTCAGAATTCGGGTTTTCTCCGCTCTTTGCCGCTGGATCATCAACCTTTTACCTTTCCTCTCTCAGAGTTGTCTATGTATTTAAAGATAACCAACACATTATGTTAATAAAATTCAAATTTATTTAACTTTATTTTAATTTTATTTAATGTCACATCGTAATTTTACAATTTTACAATTTTTACATCGTAATTTTACAACATAGCACATAAATAGTTTCTTGGAAACGTTCCCTGCTTTTAGGATTTTAGGATTTTAAAAAATAACAACTTGTAATCGCTCTCAAATAAATAAGTATTTAAACTATCATAAACTATTATAACTCAAATAAACAATTGGAACGTAAAATAATACCTAATAACCCCCTCATTTCTAGTAACAATAATATAATTTTCGTATAAAAGGTACTGTACAATACATCTTCCACTTAGTAAAATCGCTGATCTTCTCTAAAAACATTCGATAAAAAAATAACTAAATGAGCATTACTAAATAAATAAATGCCTATAGTCTATATTAAATAGCCTAAAATATCACTGAGCACCTCTCATATAAGAACATGTTTACGCTATAGTAACTTATTGCGGGTGTTTACTGTAGATGCATTGCAAGAAGGGCTGTATGAAATGCCATGAAATTCTAGATACTACTACTCAGGTTTTCCAGTGATCCAGCCATGGAGCGCCTCTATAATGTCTCCTGGTGCTTTGCTTACTGACAATCCCAGAGTCTACAATTGAAGAAAACATGTCCCTTCATGCCTTACATCTAGTTGTTGATATAAAGACCCCAAGGTCTTCAAAGCTCCAGCTGGATAACCCATCATCATGTTGCATCCTGGGTTTGCTTCTCTCTCCTCTGTGGCAAAAGAAGCTTGGTGTTATTTTATTTCTGCAATGAATACATAAATGGACATTTAAAATATTAACTGTTTTTGTTATATAAGAGCTTATGCTCAGGGTAAGGAGATCCATGATCCATGAGTGGGTGGAAATTCAACTATTTAAGATTATTAGGTGGTGTTTCCCATCCTAATTTCTAGAAATACAAAATTGTGGGTGGATGGCATTTTATTTTATTGTCTGTATTTTTATTTTTTCTGCTAATCTGTTTTTTACATGACAATACATGTTTGCAAGACAACAAGGTATATTCCTACATTCTTCAGAGCATTTTGTTATCACAAACTACTTATGTTTATTCTGTAATGTTTACAATGTAAGTGGCACTAGGTTACTTATATTTTCTATAGCCTTTTAGTTAATAATAACACATATTTGTTTAATTGGCCCCAAAAATGACACGGGCAGGGAGAGGAAACAAGTTTTATTTTATTTTACTTGGCCCAGTCTGTACTTATTTATTATGTCCAGATGCAAAAATTTGAACGGATTAAAGTATTCAATCAAATACCTATATATAATCAAAGACAATCGAATTATGTTCATAGATCCGACATGTCAATCACGCGCGCACGAATAGCCAATCAGGAAAGAGATGGTGCAATAACAGCCATGTGGTCCCACAAATGTCCCACAAAAACTCGGCAATCGACGCCGAAAAAGATTGGTTTGAGATATTTTTCTACGAATCTGGACAAGCAAAAAAACATTTTCCGGTCAGCGTAGAAAGTGCTAGCCCTGTTTTTTTTGCCCGGCCGCTTTTAGTGTAGAGTTGGGACTCAATTGTAGAAAAACACGTAAGATTTACTACGAAGAAACGAAAAACAAAAAGCAAACAAACCACTTACAAGAGCAGTGTAAGTCCTACCATTAAACTTGTGTTTGATATTATACCTAGGCTACTTCAATTACATATAGGAATGAGACTGTTCGTTTGTATTTTTACTGTAAATCTTGACGTTTGCCGATAAAACTTGTAGTTAGAAGTCGGTCGTAAACAACGAATTCGGCTTTCTCTTCTGATTTTCTCCGCACTTAAATCACTGCAAGTTGACAAAAATAGCTTTGAAAACACATAAACACTTAGTACCTACCGTAGAGAGCACCGCTTTATCTTATCATTTCCAATTTTTTGTATTTTAAGCTAGATTCGTGCCGTTTCCATTCAACTATCAAACTCGTAGTCATCTATTTGTATGCTTCATTCTCACAAGATTTTCACCAAGCTTGGTCAACAAGACAAGTTTCCATCATGTTAGGTTACTGTGTTTTATTTTCCAAGTCGCAGGAAAACCCCTATAAACGTCTGTATTTAAAATAACTCCGGGCAGGACTCACTGACCTCATCCGACATGTGTACAATTTGTGGGACTTTTTTTGGGACATTTGGGTTGCACTTCGCTGGCTTCTATTTGCTGCTTTCTGATTGGATATTCGTGCGCGCGTCGGATCTATGAATCGATCTTATTCAGTTTATGTCGTTGGGGCTTCAGTTTAATGGCGCCTATTTACCACATCGACGTGCCTTGAGAGGACTCGTATAATAAACACACATATAAAGGAGGAAACACTTTGTCCACATTTTCTCAATCTTAAAGCAAACTTACCCATAACATTATCGAGATAAAGGCTATTTGGCTTTTTCACAACCTCATCATCTCAACGAGTGATTGTTTGAATGCCAAAACGCTCGTAATTAATTAGTGTTTCTACTAGAATACTCACCAGGCCAGAAATGTTGGCAAAAACTCAGCTGAAACCCGCTATAAAAGCTCACTGATCCAACCGAGTTCTCTTTTCAATTTGAATTTTGCCTCGTTTCCACCCACTGGACCCAGTACTCGCGCCATGCATTCACAGGTAGCCCAAAGCCAGATCCCCACAACTCCGCCAATTTGTTCGAGAGGATCTATTTCAGGCAAGGAACCGGCATCTTGCATCTTGTATTACTCGCGTTATCCTTCTCGGTAAACGCCGGGAAAACGCGATGGATTTTTCCATAATTTCCCTACCAAGGAATATGCGAGAAAAATGCGACCAAACGGTGTTATTTTAAATACGGGGTTAATTTTTCATGCGTTTTCTAGTCAGGAAAATCTTTGGATTACTCGCGTTATCCTCTCGGTAAACGCCGGGAAAACGCGATTGATTTTTCCAAATTTTCCTACCAAGGAAAATGCGAGGAAAATGCGACCAAACGGGGTTATTATAGGGGGTTAATTTTCCATGCGTTTTCTGTTTAGGAAAAGCTTTGGATAACTCGAGTTATCCTTCTCGGTAAACGTCGGGAAAACGCGATGGATTTTTCCAAATTTTCTTGCAAAGGAATATGCGAGAAAAATGCCTGGAATATCTCAGATTAACGGAGCCTGAAAATGTGAGATTATCTGATGTGGAAAATGCGAGGAAAACGCCATAGAAAATATCAAATTTTACAAAGACGGGAAAACCCAAAGAATATTCAAGATTATCGCGGATTTTCTATACGTTTTCTCACTTAGAAAATTAATGGAAAACGCGGACTTTTTTGCCGTGGTTAATTAGCCTTGTTTACCACAAAGTAGAAAAAGGCGGAGAGAACACAGCGTTTAACAAGACGGTAAACTTACTTACCTTGTTTACCACAAAGAGGCATGACCAAGGCAGGGGGGGTGGGGGGGGGGGGTGGCAGAAAGCCGCATAAGAGTTTAAAGGATATGGGATTGTGCAATCGTCATGAAACTAGACGTTTCCTCTAAAAGGAATAGCGGAATACCGGAATACTGATAAATAGGAATACCGGAATACTGATAAATAGGAATACCGGAATAATGACAAATAGGAATACCGGAATACTGAGAAATACGAAAACCGGAATACTAAAAAATTGGTCCCCTTCACTAATTACTTATCTAAAGTGTTTGTGTTTCAGCTGAAAGACAGAAAACTGCTGATAAGCTCTTCGGAAGGTACTAAACATATAACAAATCGTTTTGTTCCTTTCAATCTAGATAGCCATTTATATGATATAAGTCCCGGATTTGGAGGTATCTTCCAAGCAATAAGTGCCTGTCACATTATGCTTGCATTGCGTTCAGATGAATTTTAAAGCGCGCCTTTATTTTTCGGGGGTTTGCCTCGCCGGGACCTCCGTCCGTTACCAACCCCCTCGTCGCATCGTGACGGAAGCCTCCAAATAAATAGAGGCTTTTCTTTTTCTAGATGTTTGCTACTTTTTTTTGCATAATACAATTTCTTTTCGAAATTTGGGAGGATCATGTGAAAATATCTAGTGGAGGTTTCTAGCGTTCGCTCCACTAAGCCACTACCTCCACCAAGCAAAAACAATTATAAAACATACGCCGTGGCTCACAAACAGATATACTTCCATGCGTATCTAAACTGATTGGTCATACGATATATATAAGAGTGAACGTGTAATTTTATCTAAACAATTTAGGCATTCTGTTTAAATTGAAGTGCTTTTGTCAGCAGTATAGAGTCAATAGGGTCAGTAGTATAGATTGCATGGAATTAGTGAGAATCGTTTTTGGGAGGTACCCAATCAGATTCCATGACAACCCTGGAGGAACAAAGGGATTAGGGGAGCAAAGGGTTGGGGTTCCTTTTTAGTCGTACAAGCAGGGGTCGTGTTATCATGATCAGGAGTCGTGTTATCGTGGTATCATGACTCCTACTCGTACGACTAAAAAGATTCTAGTACCTACGAAATTAGACTATGTTTTTAGGCCAGGCACTGGGATTTTGGTCACCAAGGACAGGAACGGAAATGGAATTTGGAGTAAACAGAGGCCAGCAA
The DNA here is from genome assembly GCF_932526225.1 of Nematostella vectensis. Classification (NCBI taxonomy): domain Eukaryota; kingdom Metazoa; phylum Cnidaria; class Anthozoa; order Actiniaria; family Edwardsiidae; genus Nematostella; species Nematostella vectensis. Next base: position 21,897,522 of record NC_064034.1, on the reverse strand, counting down.
AGCGGGGAACAAAAACGGCTTAGAAAACAGAAAGGCTCGGGTTCCTGTTGTAAAAATCCTTTTCCATTCCCTGATAGGAATATGTTTTGTGTTGCCAGATAAAGGAGGCACACTTTCACGCACGGGGACCTTACCGAGGCAGACTTGTGAGCCTGAATCAACACAGGTAACACCAGGCCTGCTTTGTGGCCTAAGAATCTAATAGCAAGTCTTTCCCTACAAGACCTCTGCACGAAAAGTGGCAGATCATTCAGATTTGTGGAGCATCTATGAAATTTGGCACAGTGGCACATATCGGGCACATATCTGGACGTGCATCCATATCTCGAAGGAAGTGTTGTGCAGAGTATTACAGTTTTGTGGACTTCGAAGGTGCAGCAAATAGTATTGATTTATTTACTCCACCCCTGTACCTGTAAGTTCCGAGGGGGAGCGATCCATTTTTTTCATAAAAATATAGCTTGTTTTAATATCCATTATAAGAGTAAGAGTAAGAGTAAGAATAAGGGTAAGGGTAAGAAAAAGAATATATAAGAATTTACGAATACTGCAAGTATATAATTGGGGGTTGGGTCCAAATCCAGAATTGCTCAGTGCATGATTCTCTATCACTTTGCCAAATTTCATTTATGTTCCACAAATTTGAACGATGTTGCACCATATTCTTCCACTATCTGTGTGTCTGCAGTTTTATGGAGAAATCAGCTCATCTTTGTCTACACCTAAACCTTTACAGTGCTGCGAGCGCTTCTTCCTCAGCCACTTTGACAGATTTTTTATTGGCAGTTAAGAAAGGGCTTTTAGAAAGGGCTGTTATTTGATTGAAAGCTTTAGAAAAGGCTGTTACCTGATTGAAAGTTTTAGGAAGGGCTGTTATTTAACAGACGTTTTAAAAAGGGCTGTTGTTTTACTGACAGCTTTAGAAAGGGCTGTTATTTGATTGACAGTTTCAAAAAGGGCTGTTATTTGATTGACAGTTTCAAAAAGGGCTGTTATTTGATTGAAAGTTTCAAAAAGGGCTGTTATTTGATTGACAGTTTCAAAAAGGGCTGTTATTTGATTAAAAGTTTCAAAAAAGGGCTGTTATTTGAGTGACACTATTAGAAAGGGCTGTTATTTTACTGACAGTTTTAGAAAGGGCTGTTATTTAATTGACAGTTTTAGAAAGGGCTGTTATTGACCTTTTTAGAAAGGGCTGTTATTTGATTGACAGTTTTAGAAAGGGCTGTTATTTGATGGACAGCTTTAGAAAGGGATGTTTTTTTTTGTGCGTATTAGAACGTTACCACCGCTTTTTTTTAACTTTGTTGATTTTTTCTCTATCTTTCTTATTAGATCCCTTACCCGAACACTTTCGACTCGGACAGCTTATTGACAATCAATAAGACGTCGGGGGAGCATGGAGGATCCGACGAGCGCGACGATTTGAAAATTATCGTGTTTGAGCCTCGTGATGACAACTCCCTCGAGCATGCCTCCGATACGGAGTATGACAACATCGATAACGGCAAACACGCCGACGAGCTCATAGTGGAAGAGAGTCTCTTCAATATATCATCCCTCGAAGACTTCAGCTCTTCTAACCGAAACACACGTGACTCCGAGGACCAATCAGGATTAAGTTTGCCGCGATCTAAGGACTATTACTCTGATGTTGACTACCGCCGGGGACCGGATTCCATGCAATACGACACTGAGAACGACGCCGATGACTTCAGTGATGATGGCTCACATCCACAGCTACTCACGGACACTGGGCTTCTACTGAATATCGGTCGCTGTAGGTTTTGCTCTAACAGTGCGTATAATATGGTGTGTATGCACCATGAGAACGGGTCTTCAATGGAATCGGAACAAAAACCTCCGCCGAGCTATGTCTCGACTGAAGATGCGACAACATCCTCGGATTTATCGCACGGTTATTTGCATAATGCTCCTCAAGGGCGTGTCTCATTTGATGACGCAATCCTCACGAGACATTTAAGGGATGATCCCTCGATTCCACGGGTCAAAAAGCACAGATGGACACATACCCCTATGACTGGGGACTCGCTAGCTCTTGAGATTACCGAGTATCTTTCTGAAAGTGCTTCGTGTGATGATCGGTTCTTAAGGAGTCATGCTTCGGAGAACCGAACAGAATCCTATATCCCAGAAGCAGTTAGAGAGTTAATTTCTCCGGTAGACCAAGAGTCTTTCATGGAGCCCAAAGATCTCGAACTTCCAGTAAATGAGCCAGATGTAGAAGTATATGAGCCTCAGCAGGACATTGAAATAGACGCTGACGGCCTGAGAGCACAAATATTAAGTCCTATTATGTCTGTGGACTATGATTCGGACGCAAGTGCGAACGGCGGGCACATGAGACGGGAAGATCCACAAAACGAAGAATCTCCTCCGGACATCGCAAAGGATGATAAGCCACTGTCTCCTGAAGCACCCATTGCGGAAGCGGAGAGTATACTACTTGTAGCTGAGGTCGAACCTGGCGCTAAATTCGAGACATGTGAACCGGAGTACTTAAAAGAGGACTATCAGTTGGTATACATACACGTGGCGGATGATGAGACGAGGGTGGAGGATCTTGGGAATAAATACAAATGCTCACTTCAAGTCAAAATAATCGCGCAGTCGTCTTTGGACCAATCATCTGTCGAGGAGAATACCAACGACGCTGCGATATTGCTTGAAGAGGAACCCATTCAGTTGGATTTCGATGATTTCCTACCGAGCGAGTCAATGTCTCCTGCTGAGCCAAGTGGGCCCTATGGTAGTCCTTTCGATATAACTATAGAGTCGTCACCTGCAACCAAACTACGGGACATACCAGATATAATACCAGATAACTATAAAACCGATCGATGGTCACTCAAAAGAACTAAAAGATTCCAAAATACTAAGAGCGAGGCTCGAGCTGAGCGCAAATGGCTTAAAGAAAATATCAAACAAGAGCAGTACCAGAAGACTAAAAAAAAGTTTCCGGATGCTCAGGTCATGATACTGGGATCAGAGAGTAGCCTGGAGACGATTAGCGATCGCGGGTCTTTTGTCGTTGACAATGGATCGTTACTCGGGGAGAGGGAGCCGCTTGTTTACCCGAGATTAGAGCCTGAGAAAGAGATGGGAGAAGGGGTCTCCGAGAGTGATACTGCTCTGAAAGGTGCGTGCGTTGTTTTGCTCTCCCTAAATGTAAGCGACAGAGGCTACCGTCTACAGGAAGCAGGCTAATAGGGGAGTTGCGCTAAAAGTCACGTGACCTTTCTGGGTGGCAAATTCAAAACAAAATTATCAAACAAAAAATACAGAAACGACTGGGGCCGTCACACAAGAGAACGACGAAAAATAAAATATTTAAATGAAACTATTTCCTTTCTGACAAAAAATCTGGCTTTTTCGTTAGCGCTGAATAAGTTCCGCTTATGATGCGAGAACATACATCACATCACAGAACGGCAATATTCTCCTACTCATATTAATATATGTAATTACCGTATACAAATTTGCTGTTTTCTTTAGAGCTTTGTCTTTGTGACCACTGAGATATAAGCTGAAACTCTATCACTTTTTTATCAACCGTGGCCACGACCCAGTCCATGACCAAACCCAAACAACACTGGCTTCTATTGATAAGGATTTCTTCCTAGTTATTATTCGGGGTCTTGACAACCCAATGGTTCTAACCCTCATTTTGTGTTTATGTTTTGAGTTTTAATTTTTAAAAGTCTGTAAAAGAATAAATAAAGAGAACTGCCCTCCTTAGCACCTCTTTTTCATGCTCCATTATTCCCAAAAACTGGTTGATATTACCATATCTGTGGTGTTTTTAGATGGCCATGGACCAGCTCCAGTCCGTCGTGGCCTGGTCAAACGTCTAGGCCATATCTTCGAGTCGAAGCAAAACCCCATAACAAGCATCAGACAAGTCATCAAAACTGCCAACGAATATGGTATCACGTTTCACCCTATCAAAATCTATATATATATATTTTTTAATATCAGTTGTATCCGGACATATCGATATACATAGAAATCTCGCAAATTTTTCAGAATATTCGTTTTTTTTACCCTACTACTTAATTGTCTCTTTCAGATGCGGCCGAGCTACCTACCAAGTCCCACGCAGGCGCAGTCCGATCACTACGAGAGAAATTCGAACAATCAACTACTAAATATCACGAATGAAAAAAGGACTAAAAACAATCGATGCTCTTCGAAATAAACGCAAGAGAGCATTATTAAATCAAAAAGGTCGTAAACAGAGAAATCAAATTCGTTCCCTCTGTAATTAAAAGTTTGGAGAATTGTTATGTGTCAACAATAATTTCTTTGTACTCAATTTTACATCTATTTCACATAGATTGTGTTGATAAAATTGCCATGTAGTTCATGAGCAACTTATAAATGCTGCGGGCTACAGCAAATAGATTTTCCGAGAGCAATTTTATTCGAAATAAGTGTAAATAACGTATATGTCTGTGTTGTTTTATTTTGTTTGTGTCCTTAATAAATGTCCCTGTAATCTGCTAGCCGGCTCTTTACACCTCTCCCTGTAGCCTGCTAGCCGGCTCTTTACACCTCTCCCTGTAGCCTGCTAGCCGGCTTTTTACACCTCTCCCTATAGCCTGCTAGCCGGCTCTTTACACCTCTCCCTGTAATCTGCTAGCCGGCTCTTTACACCTCTCCCTATAGCCTGCTAGCCGGCTCTTTACACCTCTCCCTATAGCCTGCTAGCCGGCTCTTTACACCTCTCCCTGTAGTCTGCTAGCCGACTCTTTACACCTCTCCCTGTAGCCTGCTAGCCGGCTCTTTACACATCTCCCTATTGCCTTATAGCCGGCTCTTTACACCTCTCCCTGTAGCCTGGTAGCCGGCTCTTTACACCTCTCCCTTTAGCCTGCTAGCCGACTCTTTACACCTCTCCCGGTGGCCTGCTAGCCGGCTCTTTACACATCTCCCTATTGCCTTATAGCCGGCTCTATACACCTTTCCCTATAGCCTGCTAGCCGGCTCTTTACACCTCTCCCTGTAGCCTGCTAGACGGCTCTTTACACCTCTCTCTGTAGTCTGCTAGCCGGCTCTTTACACCTCTCCGTGTAGCCTGATAGCCGGCTCTTTGTACCTCTCTCTGTAGTCGCTAGCCGGCTCTTTACACCTCTCCCTGTAGCCTGCTAGCCGGCTCTTTGCACCTCTCCCTGTAGCCTGCTAGCCGGCTTTTTTCACCTTTTTCTATAACCTGATAGCCGGCTTTTTACACCTTTCCCTATAGCCTGCTAGCCGGCTTTTTACACCTTTCCCTATAGCCTGCTAGCCGGCTTTTTACACCTTTCCTATAGCCTGCTAGCCGGCTTTGTACACCTATCCCTATAGCCTGCTAGCCGGCTTTTTACACATTTCCCTATCGCCTGCTAGCCGGCTCTTTACACTTCTCCCTGTAGCCTGCTAGCCGGCTCTTTACAACTCTCCCTGTAGCCTGCTAGCCGGCTCTTTACACCTCTCCCTATAGCCTGCTAGCCGGCTCTTTACACCTCTCCATGTAGCCTGCTAGCCGGCTCTTTACAACTCTCCCTGTAGCCTGCTAGCCGGTCTTTTACACCTCTCCCTGTAGCGTGCTAACCGGCTCTTTACACCTCTCCCTGTAGCCTGCTTGCCGGCTCTTTACACCTCTCCCTGTAGCCGGCTCTTTACACCTCTCCCTATAGCCTGATAGCCGGCTTTTTACACCTCTCCATATAGCCTGCTAGCCGGATCTTTACACCTCTCCCTGTAGCCTGCTAGCCAGCTCTTTACACCTCTCCCTGTAGCGTGCTAGCCGGCTCTTTACACCCCTCCCTGTCGTCGCTAGCCGGCTCTTTACACCTCTCCATGTGGCCTGCTAGCCGGCTCTTTGCACCTCTCCATGTAGCCTGCTAGCCGGCTCTTTACACCTGTCCCTGTAGCCTTATAGCCGGCTCTTTACACCTCTCCCTGTAGCCTGATAGCCGGCTCTTTACACCTCTCCCTGTAGCCTGCTAGCCGGCTCTTTACACCTGTCCCTGTAGCCTTATAGCCGGCTCTTTACACCTCTCCCTGTAGCCTGCTAGCCGGCTCTTTACAACTCTCCCTGTAGCCTGCAAGCCGGCTCTTTACACCTCTCCCTGTAGCCTGCTAGCCGGCTCTTTACACCTCTCCCTGTAGCCTGCTAGCCGGCTCTTTACACCTCTCCCTGAAGCCTGCTAGCCGGCTATTTACACCTCTCCCTGTAGCCGGCTCTTTACACCTCTCCCTGTAGCCTGATAGCCGACTCTTTACACCTCTAACTGTAGCCTGCTAGCCGGCTCTTTACACCTCTTCCTGTAGCCTGATAGCCGGCAATTTACAGCTCTCCCTATTGCCTGATAGCCGACTCTTTACACCTCTCCCTATAGCCTGATAGCCGACTCTTTACACCTCTCCCTGTAGCCTGCTAGCCGGCTCTTTACACCTCTCCCTGTAGCCTGCTAGCTGGCTCTTTACACCTCTCCCTGTAGCCTGATAGCCGACTCTTTACACCTCTCCCTGTAGCCTGATAGCCGACTCTTCACACCTCTCCCTATAGCCTGATAGCCGACTCTTTACACCTCTCCCTGTAGCCTGATAGCCGACTCTTCACACCTCTCCCTATAGCCTGATAGCCGACTCTTTACACCTCTCCCTGTAGCCTCCTAGCCGGCTCTTTGCACCTCTCCCTGTAGCCTGCTAGCCGGCTTTTTACACCTTTCCCAATAACCTGATAGCCGGCTTTTTACACCTTTCCCTATAGCCTGCTAGCCGGCTTTTTACACCTTTCCCTATAGCCTGCTAGCCGGCTTTTTACACCTTTCCTATAGCCTGCTAGCCGGCTTTGTACACCTTTCCCTATAGCCTGCTAGCCGGCTTTTTACACATTTCCCTATCGCCTGCTAGACGACTCTTTACACCTCTCCCTGTAGCTTGCTAGCCGGCTCTTTACACCTTTCCCTGTAGCCTGGTAGCCGGCTCTTTACACTTCTCCCTGTAGCCTGCTAGCCGGCTCTTTACACCTCTCCCTGTAGCCTGCTAGCCGGCTCTTTACACCTCTCCCTATAGCCTGCTAGCCGGCTCTTTACACCTCTTCATGTAGCCTGCTAGCCGGCTCTTCACACCTCTCCCTGTAGACTGCTAGCCGGGTCTTTACACCTCTCCCTGTAGCCTGCTAGCCGGCTCTTTACACCTATCCCTGTAGCCTGCTAGCCGGCTCTTTACACCTCTCACTGTAGCCTGATAGCCGGCTCTTTACACCTCTCCCTGTAGCCTGCTAGCCGGCTCTTTACAACTCTCCCTGTAGCCTGATAGCCGGCTCTTTACAACTCTCCCTGTAGCCTGATAGCCGGCTCTTTACACCTCTCCCTGTAGCCTGCTAGCCGGCTCTTTACACCTCTCCCTGTAGCCTGCTAGCCGACTCTTTACACCTCTTCCTGTAGCCTGATAGCCGGCTCTTTACACCTCTCCCTGTAGCCTGATAGCCGACTTCCGTGGGTTTACTCGAAAATAACTGTAGAAGGGGGGAAGGAATCTCCAAGCTCGAAAACAGTAATCTCCGAATAAAACCACTGGAGTAGGTCGGGCTTTACCTCTACGATGCTATCCAGATATTCATATAATGATATATGTGACGGTTCACGAGAAAACCAAACATGGATTCATTTGCATACAGTTTTATTCTGTTTCGCGTTTTGTTGAGATAAAAAGAATAAGCTAAGAAGAACCTTATAGATTTTTACATCAAGATTCAATATTTTGTCTTGCTTTTCATATTGTTGCAATAATATTGTGTAGCTAGATTTTTTGTTTGTTGCTCTTTGTCGTTGTACGAAAGAAAAAAGTAAGCTGATTAAAATTGAGAGACAGAGTCCATCCCCGCCAATAATTACTGCAATTTCACCTGCACTGCCCTGAAACAGACGTTCGCGCGAGCAAGTGTGAACATTCGTTTTCGAAGCGCGCGCATACCACGACACAGTGGTAGATGGTTTCCATAGCAACAGCGCAAGGTTCACTAGGTGTGTGAATATGAAGGTTCTTTTGCAGTCGTTGAGATACATGCATCTCGACAAAAACTACTGTTTGCTCTCAGGTAAGGAAACGCGCCAATTGGCGTACACAAAGTAGAGTAGTATTAAAACTGTCAGTTATTGATCGACCTATCTAGCCGAGGCATATCAAGAAAATTTAGCCAAAAATTGTCGTTTTTCCCAGACGCAGTCACTTCCATATAAGGAAACTATAATATTCCTTATTTTGAAAACCTGCACGATTCTTGTCATTTTTTAGGGCTGCCGTACCGCAGGTGCTTTGCAAACTTCTTGAATTGTATTCAGAAGAGAAAAACAGTGACTGTGACCATCTTTAGTCAATGAAGAAATCTTCTGAAAAGAAACTGAATTTCCTCGGTACCAACCCCTAAATCGACAACGGTTTTTTCATATGATTAGTTTATACACCCACTAACGATACAAGAACCTGCAAATGATAACAAAAAATAAGTGATTTTTATACCCAAACTTTTTAAAGAGATTCATTTGTTTGCATATAAGTTTCGCTGAGATTTAGGATTCTAAAAATGTCCGTCAAACATTCCTTTTTCATGCTTTACATATGACAATGCAAGGGCTACTATAAAAGTAAAATGCCCGATTCCTTTTAGGGAAGAATGCCCGAATCATCCTGGAGCTGTTCCGTTTGTTGGACGTACATGACGAGATGGCTCTGAACGATATCCAGTTTTGGTCTTTTATGCGTAGCGCTACAGACCTGTCCAAAAGCGAGATCTATACTGTCTTCGACATGCTCGACGTCGACTGTTCGGGATCAATCGACTTCGACGAGTTCTACCTTCTTTTCTGTATCCTGATCGCGGTAAAAGACAAGGAAGAAAAGCATTTTATTCACCGCCATTCCCGCACCGTGTTCGACCTTTTGGATGAGGACGACAGCGGCAACATCTCCGCGTACGAGTTCGAGCGCTTCGGGTTCCTGTTTAATCTGGAGGGCAAGGCTATCAGGGAGATATTCAGAGAGTTCGACGTGTCGGGGGATCAGGTGGGTAACGCGATGATCAAGGTGACTTGTCGCATCATAAACCTACGAGATGTCACATGACCTCGTACATTGTTTCACAACCTCATTACGTCATTTATGGTATTAATGATGATGATGATGATAAACAATTCTTTTATAGCGCTTACACAGGCATTTTCTGAGCGCTTTACATATAATCTAACTAGTATCTAACCACTAATCTTACTAATACCTAACCACTAATACCTATAATCTTACTAACCACTAATCTTACTAATACCTAACCACTAATACCTATAATCTTACTAACCACTAATCTTACTAATACCTAACCACTAATACCTATAATCTTACTAACCACTAATCTTACTAATACCTAACCACTAATAACTATAATCTTACTAACAACTAATCTTACTAATACCTAACCACTAATACCTATAATCTTACTAACCACTAATCTTACTAATACCTAACCACTAATACCTATAATCTCACTAACCACTAATCTTACTAATACCTAACCACTAATAACTATAATCTTACTAACCACTAATCTTACTAATACCTAACCACTAAAACCTATAAGGTCGCACACTATACAGATGGTCATATGACGAATTCCACTAAGTAATCGTTAAGATAAGGTTTCCTATCTCAAACGTACGCTCCCTCTCACAATTTGCCCGATGACGACATGCCGTATTACCTTTGCTCCTCCTGTCACGTGATCGCGCGTGGTCACTCATGCTAACGGCGTGTAATTGTAGGAGCTGGACTACTCAGAGTTCAAGATGTTTGCTATGGCGTGCATTGACAGGCAAGCAGAGATAGAGTCCGCCGCCAAGCTACCCACAGTTCTCTGCAAACTTGAACCCTGCCGCAATATGGCGTGTGTTATATCCTGACTCATGGCACTGTTATTGTAATGTTTAGGAACTTTTAAAAATTATATACTTCATTCCTTGCATAGCTTTGCTTCAATAGAATGTTGAACCCTGTTCAACCGAACTTATTTTCTCAATAGGACCAGAACTAGTGGGAGGAGTAGTAATAAGAGAAGCACGGAGGTAGTGATAGTGGTAAAAAAGGGTTGGACTTGGTGGTGGGAATATCAGTAAGGGGAAGGTGGTGGGGTAAGTAGCGGTAAGGCAGCTAACGAAAATAGGAAATGGTACGAAAAAATGGTGACAATTGGTAATACGATATAAAAGCCATTGAAAACTTTTAATGAAGCTGGTTTGTGGCCGGATATTGTCCTGATACCTTGATAGTCCCCTTCAATAAGATTGGATACTTTTTTCCCCCACATTTCTGGGTGTAAGGATTGGGAGTTTATTTGGACGAGGCTTTCAACCGAAATATTTCACGCTTATAATAGAACTACCTAAAAATACCGTTCTCGCTCAGTTGTTAAACAAGGCAAAGTCGCCAAGTCGTGTGCGTGTATTGAAAAAAGGAAAAGTTCTTATCAGATTTGCTAGATGCTTTCTATCAAAACTTAGTCTAGACATATAAGATATTTAGCAAGCAATTGCGAGCATGCGATTACCTAGCGACATATCGCGAGAAATTCCTAGTCAATAAGCATGTGAGCACTTGAAAAGTTTAAGTATACACCTATTACGTACACCTATTAGCCCTTTCACTCTTGGGTACTTTTAAGCAAAATTGTAAAAGAAAAAAGACTGAAAACAGAAACCTGACGGCACTGCTACTGCCTGTTGCTTACAACAGTTTTGCTTGTAATTTGCTTAAAAATTACAGCTTTTTCACATCTGGAGAGTGCCTTAGGACATCATAAACTCTATTTGTGCATAATTAATGCTGTGCTTATGGATGTTTGCACGCTGAGGTTGATTCAATGGGATAATTCCTTGTTTGGGTTTCACCGAGTGAGAAAGTAATTTTCTAGTGAATAGCCTCAACTCTCCAATGTGGTACATCTTTGCTACCCAACCTTATTCAAAAATTGTTTTCAGGCTTATTCTGGGTTCCTTGGACCTGGAAATTTTTTGTTTGGCTTTGGTGCAAAGAGACTTTAAAAAAAACTTTTATAATTATGGGAGAGGAGTTTGACCGCCTCTCTGTGAAGGTGTTTCCAAGATTCCGATGATGCAGTGCAGGCATACAATATAGCCTAAAGATGGCGACTCGCTTTTAATCATCCTCATCTGGTGTACGTCAAATGGCCTCGCTTGTAACCCCGATAAAACGGAAATTGTACATATCTCATCTCGATTCACGTCAACCAACATAATTCCTGAAATCGACGTTGATGGACATTTCATCAAACCAGCCCAGGCAGCACGCGACCTCGGAGTAATCATCGATTCGAGTTTATCTATGACAAAACATGTCAACAGCATCTGCAAATCAGCCTACCATTCTATAAGGAACATTGGCAGAATCCGGAAATACCTCGACCGCGATAACTGTGAGCAGCTCGTACACGCTTTCATAACATCAAAACTAGATGCCTGTAATAGCCTTCTGTCTGGACTCCAAGAAAAAGAAATCGCCAAACTACAGCGTGTCCAGAACTCTGCCGCAAGACTAATCGTTGGTGCTAAGAAGAGGGACGCCATTACACCCATTCTCAAGGAACTTCACTGGCTACCTGTCGCTACTAGAATAGACTTCAAAATTCTTACAATCACACATATAGCTCTCCATAACCAGGCTCCTGAATACATCACTGAACTCTTAACACCGTATACGCCATCTCGATCCCTTAGATCCGTTAACAAGAACCTTCTTGTCATTCCTAAATCACGAACAAAAACTTACGGGGACAGATCTTTTTCAAACTTTGCAGCTAAATTATGGAACTCCCTCCCCCTACACATTAGAAACACCGACTGTCTCAGCAAATTTAAATCGAAATATTTAGAAATATTATCATAAGTATTAGTATATATATATATATATATATATATATATATATATATATATATATATATATATATATATATATATATATATATATAGATAGAGTTTTAGCGAAATTATTGAGTAGAATAGAGTAGGATGTTTGTAAAGCATTGAGATTTTTATAATGCTATATTAAATTATTATTATTATTATTATTATTATTATTATTATTATTATTATTATTATTATTATTATTATTATTATTATTATTATTATTATTATTATTACTATTATTAATGGAGGTCTTAGCATTGATTATTGTGGCTGATGGCTGTAGAATGGGACCTGACGGAGCGCAATAAAGGTATCTATTTGTGACTTGGTTTCTGTTTGCTTGTCTTTATTTGTAGTTGGGAATTTTGTGTCTTTTTTGGTAAGAAATGTTTCTAAGTTTAAGCATTTGTTTATGAATTTGTCAGAAATCAAGGTTGATATTTTGACAAAAGAGTCAATCCTATTTCATTGCTTGGATGTGCTTTTGAAGGTCGTCTATGCCTTGGATGAATCCATGAGTATCCGGGTCTGGTGATCTTTAGTTTGCATTTCTGACGTTTTGGAGTTGGCCTATATTTTACGTGCGTTATAGAAATGGACGTGTTAACATACACCTCTACAAATCAAAAGAACAAAATTCTGATCCTGCGCAAATATGTTCACTAGGGAAAGTGCACGCCGGAAAAGTTCCGCTATTGCGCCGTGCTTGTTGGCTGAAGTGCTTGTTTGCTGAATAACCAAAGTGATAATCAAGATTTAGTCATCATGTGGAGTTATCAGGTCACCAAATGATTGATTGCAAACCGCGTACATACAATTATTCTATTAATGGTTTACCCACGTCGAACTCTCCGAATATCTCCCTGATAGCCTTGCCCTCCAGATTAAACAGGAACCCAAAGCGCTTGAACTCGTACCCGAAGATGTTGCCGCTGTCGTCCTCACCCTTGTTTCAGCAAAAGCAAAGGTGGGGCGAACGCTAATACTTCTCGAATAATGTTTCTCTTAAATTATGTGTTATTTTTCTTTAATTGGATTAATACTAGAAATATAAAATGGTGAGCTATTATCAAGGGAACCCACACGGACGTTTTACAAAAAATAATGCTGACCCTTCGCTATGGTATTGATATGGCCATGTGATCAGCGGTCACACGACCCTTGTTCTCGCGCCATGGCCGCCATGTTGGAATAAAGTCTGCGGTGAATACACCACACTCTCTAACATAAAGGCACTATATCTTTTTCAGTAGTCTAAAACGAATCCGCGTGGATGATGTAATAGAAAATCAAATAAGGTACATCCATCAATGACAACAACGGCTTGTCTCTTTTGTAGATTCAGACCAATCAAATCCCTTTCTCATGGGCTTCATTTTGCCATGAGGAGCTTTGGTGCACTAAAAAGTTAATTGAGCTGCGGGTGGAACCCGTAGGTCGGAATCCCCTCAAAGGGAATACGTGCGAAAAACGTCACTCAGGATTAACACTTTGGACAGAGCTTTTGCCATTTGATACACGTCCAACATACTATCCTCCATAATCGAATGAAACTAACAAGACGGACGCGGTGCGTGTCGTAAACTCGACAAAGCCTTTCCATAACCACTTGTCTCGCTAAGCTTAATTCTCAATTATGGAACGAGCGTGGGGTCACAAGAAGACAGGGCGGCAAACCGTCCGGCCTATTTACTTCCGCTCTAATGACACTCTATACGGGAAACAAACTGTAGTGATTATAGTGCTCTGGTTATATCCAAATCCAGTCTCGCGTTTAATAAGCAACTCAAACAATACATTTCATCTTCATTCACTAAAAAAGAGTTAGTCATGTTTCTCAGCTAACTGAAATAATGTTTTCTTACTCCCTGAATACAAATTCCCGGAAGTGGGCTATAAAAAGATAAATAGTCCCAATCGTTTACACTTTCTTTTGTCAGACAATTAGATCGAACTTACAAACAAGCAAACAAAAGGGAACAATCGGAATATGGTATTTTAGACCAAAGATTAACGCAATTCTTCGATTTGCAAGGCAAAGATAAAAAAATCAATGTTTGCTTCGTAGTAAAAAAGTTACAATGGTGGGATGCTTCCTTGGGGGCAACTGCCAAAAGATGAGACATCTTTGCAGTCTTGTCGCCTAAAGATGGGACATCTTGACAACAACTTGGCCCGAAAGGAAAGCAAATAATCATTGCGAATCCATTATAAAATTATAAAAGGGTTTAAAACAACTGCCCAAAGATGAGTCATCTTGACAGTCCGTTGCCGAAAGATGCAACATCTTGACAACGCGAGGTCTTATTTCCTAAAAAAACTGTAGGAAAATTATTGAACCCCCCCCCCATCCCCCACCCAAAATAAAAATTAAACCAGTGAGTTCAAGAATTTTGGTCGTGCTCCCCTAGTGACACTAACAAGGCGTTAATTTTTGGTCTTAACCAGTACTGTTCTCTAGTGCATTCAGGGGCGACCTTGTTAAGAGCACTGTTCTTAGTTTTGTCCCCAATAGAGCCACAAATACGTCCAAAAGAATAGACATCGCTTTCGGTTGACGTATACCTCTCACAATCTCGGGCGCAATTTGCGGGTGCCTCAGGTGGTACTACTCCCTCTGCACCTCCGCCGACAAGCGCTTCAGCCGTGCATCCTTCGCATGTTGGCATTTGCCGAAGTCGACCAAAATTGCTCTGAAATCTTTGTTGTAGTAAGTTACTAGAGCATTGTCTGCTTTAATGTCCCTGTGAATGTATGACTTAGGTTTGGTTTAGACGTTAGTGCGTGGGTTAAAGTGTGTACGTGTGGCTATTTTATATGGTGTATTGCATTGGGGGCTGTAGGGGTAAGAGTTGTGGCTATTGAAGGGAGGTAGAAAAAGGCTTGCAGTGAAATGTTATGGGAGAACTGTGTATTTGACCTTCGGAGGAAGGTGATAATTACCAGCTTGTGTGCGATGGCGTATATAGAGCGAAAATAAAACGCGGAGGTACAGGCAGCAGAAACGGCAGGAATACGCATGCATGTACCTGGCGGGCTGGAATACGCATGCATGTACCTGGCGGGCTGGAATACGCATGCATGTACCTGGCGGGCTGATAAAAGTAGATACGCAAACACACAGAAACAAAACAATAATGTGAGAGATTTCATAAGAGCTCTTAGGAATAAATGTGCCACCACACTGATTCTAGCCACGATTTATCGTCAGGGAGCAAGATCGACGGCTAGTCAGACGCGGTAAGGGAGGTAAAAACTGATGGGTCCCAAGGGTAGGAGACACGTGGACTACGACGGAATAGAAAAAGGCTGAAGGGGAAACAGGAGATATTACCGCGTCTGAGGTGTATTTCAAACTGTTGTGATCGATCTAAACAGCTTGCTCCTATACACGAACGTGTGGTTGCACATGTTATGTGTTTGTGTGTGAGGCTTACATTACGTCAGATTTTCGCTCAACTAAGGTCCGCATTTTCATAGCTTGAGCTTGTGATAACACGGTACGACTAACGTGACAATGGCATGCAACGGATGTGATCAGATTACAATGTTACAAGATTGTGTTGTTATAATATGTATGTGTATGGTAGGGAGCGTATGAAGTAAGTGAGATTTGAGCAAGGCGCTAATTGATGTTAGCAAGTGTAAGTTGACACAGGACCAATTATGGCTGACAGGGATTAACGCCTCGAGGCAACTGGAGCCTCCGATTTTTTAGCTCCCCAAAGCTCCTGTTTGAATAAACTAGTCTATATCGTACAGTGGGCAGTACATAATGCTTATTGTGAATATATATATCTTAAATTCGGGTTGTCCGAACCTCTCAGAGGCTGTTTAAATCATTTCTTACTGATGAACTTGGCGGAAGTCAAGGCCTTCAATTTCATAGGTAAAGAACCAATTTCTACCTCTTCCACAACTGGACGTAAAGTGGGGGTATTATACAGCCATGGGTATAATTTTATTATAAGTTCTAATGTTCAATGTATAAATACCAATGTCTCCAGGAGTCATATTTCATTACAGCTTCAAATAAATACAAAAAGCCCATATAGTCGTGTTCGTGAACCAGAAGAATGAATATAATACACCAAGAACTGGAATTCGATTCTGCCAAATTTTCGTCTTTAATAAAACTTCTCCAGGGCAGACTTCAGTCTGCGTATCAAAATATTAAATTTAATTATTAAAAACGAAAATTTGGCAGAGTCATTACAGCTTCAAGTATAGTCATTTTGAAATTCAAATAACTGAAGCGCCCACAGGAGGCATGCTCTGTCTTTGCTACTGATATCGATTCCAGATATGCACTCTGAGTTCCTTGACTCTAAAACTTCACTATTGTGGGTAAAAAAGCAGTTTTCTATTCATTTTGTTTGCCTTTACTATTTTTATTTACATAAGATGGTTTCATCTTGATCTATTTTCAATAATTTTACTGTTCAACAATTTTACTATTAAAGCCGCGTATCAAAATATTAAATTAAGATTATGCACGACGTGAGTGATTTAGGATGATGGTAATAAAACATGAGAAAATAGTGATTTAGTGTAATTTTGAAATAGGCAATTACCAAGCTGCACGGAATCGTTGATAACATAAAAAGTAGAAAACGTTTTCCCCTTTTCCTGCTAATAGTCAGGTCTCTTATGTCGTTGTAAGAAAAGAGTAGAAAGGAAAATGCATTGATTTTTTCTTTCGCGTTTCCAATCCATATAGTGATCCGCGGCTGAACACAAGTTTGAACCATCAAGCGAATGCACATGCAACACAGGTGTAAACAAAGACGACGCAAACGCAACACTGTAAACAGAGAGGACGCAAAAGCAATACATGTGCGGACAGGGTGTATGAAAACAAAACACAAGTGTGAACCGGGTGAATAAATACACACAACACAAGTACACACCAGGTGAACGCAAACGGATCACAAGTGCAAACAGGGTTAACGCAGGTAACCAGGTAACGAAAGAATACAAGTCAAGTGTTGGCGAATTCAAGTAAAATTTGTCAACGAAATTCCGGTGCAATTTTGCCAAGCGATGGTCGCCTCACGTCGCTGAGCCAGGCAAAGTAAAAGCAAAACCAGTGAGCCACTATTGCTGTACACAGAGCAAAGTAAAAGCAAAACCAGTGAACCACTATTGCTGTACACAGAGCTTTCACTAAAATTCTTTTTTTTCTTTCGTTTACCGTTGTACTTCTAGATTTCCTATTTCTTCGTTTGTTTTTATGGCGCTATTACACCGATTACCTAAGTCATTCCTTATTGTTGGTATTTATATACGCGTCTCTTATCAGATACCATGCCAATAAACGTCATATTTAATAACCATTTCGACACGAAATGACACTTAGGAACTACCCGACTCACATGTTTTTATCCTATTAAAAAACTTGTTTTGTTGCTCGTTCATATAGCATTTTAAGCAGATAATTTTTTTCTGGAGCCCCATGTTTAGCCTAAAGCTTTTAGAATACTATTAAAATCCACTATATCCGCCGTGAGAAAAAAATTACGAAAGTTCTAACATCGTCCGCGTCATTCGTATCCCTTGTGAACATGTTTTTATAAATTACAAAAAGCCATGCATCGATTCTATAAACATTCAAAACATCTAAAATGATAACAAAAAGACTATTCAATTGTCCTTGATATGCCTATATATAGATGTTTTTATCGTAAGCGGAAGGTTCTTTTCTGCAACAACTCTAACAAAGAACGCACTGGGCAATGTGTGAAAATGTGTGTTACTTAGGAAGATAAGTAGATTTAGCAGATAAGAGCCTCCTCTAAAATAGAATATCAACGGTAACTATATATCTAAGACCTTTTCAAGTATACGCGGAGTCCTTAAAGACTTACTGTCTTAAAGCGCACCCTTAATATTTTGATCTTCTCGAAGCTTGTCGATTTCCACCTTTAGATGTACCTCTACAAAAAACGCTTTCACCCCTGGCGTATTGGTGATTTTGGGGGATCATATATTACTAGCCTGCTTGAAATTGTTGGGGTATTATTATCGCAAAAACACCTAGTCCTGAGTAGTCGTTGGCGCCATTTCAAGCGCCATCTGAACAAACGCCTGCAAAAAGCGTCATCTGAAGAAACCCCTGCAAAAGGCGCCATGTGAACAAACCCCTGCAAAAAGAGTCGTTGGAACAAACGCCTGCAAAAAGCGCCATCGGAACAAACGCCTTCAAAAAGAAAGCGAGTACTCGAACTGCTGCAAACACTTAAAAAAAATGCGACCGTGCTAATTTCGAGTTAATGTGGATTTTTTGCTTGTTCTCCCATGCTCCTTTCTCCTCCTCGTTCGACCTCAATACACCGTAAACACCATAAACATTCAGCATCCCCCTCCCCTCCAGTAGACATGTACATCATTCAACGCGGTATAAAAATCATCAAGAGTACTTTGTGGCCGATCTCAGGGACCCTGTTCTTAATGGAGACCCTGTCCTGACGGAGACCCTGTCCTGACGGGCGTAAGAAAGCTCTCCAATCTCGAGCAAATATCGTAATGAAACAGGTGGCACTGTTAGCCTCCTCAACGCTCCTCTGCGATTTATTCCCTTTAGCAGTTTTCTATTTACCGATCACTATCAATACAACTCTACATCCAAAAAGCCATATTATAGGAAGAGCGCAAGACATAAACGAACTATTTCAAGCTGACGGAAGCATTTTGACACTTCGGCTTGATACTTCGGCTATATTAATTGTTTTTGGTCTCTTTATATTTTAATCATCTCTGTGCATAAAGCACAGAGGGTTTTATATTCTCTTGCTGTGATTCTACTTTGTCTTTTCTTACTTGTGATTTTTATAAAATGGCATAAATGGCATAATTTATAAAATGGCATATCAAAACAGAGCGAGCGGATTTGTAAAGAAAAAGATTAATTTTTTCGTCTGACATACGGAAATGAATTGAGACCACCAAGAAGCGCCAGTGTTATGTTTGTTCAGAAAAAGCATATCACATTTAATTTTATCTCTTATCTCTGATCTTTTCAGTACAAGACAACCGAAAATTGGTTTTAAATGTCTTTCGCACATATTAAAAGGCTGCTGTCACCTTTACATACAATTTTCACTGCGCATAATCAAATAATAAGATTGTCTGGATTGAATTGAATTAAGCAATGAAGAAAGGATGTTTTAAAAGCACTAAGAATAATGCGACTCGAATGACATATGGTAGATGGTTCATATTTGTAACCCATATCAAAGGATGAGATAAAACGCACAGTTTCGTCGCCATAAAATGAGAAAGCCAATATTGCCAATGTTGACTTTTTTATACTATCCTTTTTCACAATTTTTTGACAATTGTTCAAAATAGACCAATGTACTGTAGCATTCTACTGATTATTTACTAATAATACTATTGTTTACCATAGTAAACTCTCTTTTTCATCAGACAAAAATCCCTGGCATGTTAAATCACAGGTTTTGGCGATGTCTAGTATTTTGTGGTTTTGCTACTCATTTTATCTAAAAGAGACGCTGGTAATAACACGGCATTTCTCCCTTTTTCACAAGCCAAAATCTACGCCCCAAAAAATCAGCGAAATAACGCTGATCACATGATGAATTATTTGTTCTTGAAATAACATTCACTGTTAGTTTCGGATGCATTTTTGTGTAAAGCATATAATCGTCTTTAATGCATAGGTTTTACATTTGTAGGCAAATTTTTGTTTTATGCCCCAGAGTTGGTATCGATTGTCCGGTCGCTAGGAGGACTTAAAAATTGAGTTTTCTCCTTTTTGCTTCGAATAGCACCCAAAGACATATAAATCTCTCTCCGCTGCCTTCTGTTATTACTATGTTTGCCTATGGGAATAAGGGACCGCAATGCTTCGCGAAAGTCTAGTTTCATGAAAGTGTACAATAAAGGGTTGATGAACGACACCGAGAAGCGCAAGAAGTCGAACACGGAAAACCACCTGTCGTACGTTTCGTAGTCTTCTTCGTCAGGATGAATGATGTACTCGCTAATAAGTCCTAGGTACCAGGTGGACCAGCAAGTGGCGAAGATACCTAACATTAATGCAAATATTGTTATTGCCCGCATCTCAGTAGCTAACGGGGCTTTGTGGGTCTCACCCGTACTCTCACTAGCTAAGCTTTGTTTTTTGATCTGGTTGATTTGTCTCCTTATCACCATAAACATTCGATAGTAGGTAAAAGCCATGACGCAGAGAGGAATTACGAAGCAAATTGCGATCCCAAATATGTTGTAAACCAGCGCGCACGTCACTTTGATTGGATCGGCGGAGTTGAAGTTGGTAAAGTCTTGCCAAGCTAGTTGAATGATGGCAATAAAGAAGGAACCAGTCCAAATCGCTGCTATAACCCGCCGTAGCCTCGCCATTCGCACCATTGACATGTACTTGAATGGATAAATAACCAGTATATAACGCTCAATGGTGATGGCGAAGATGTGGAAGATGGTTGACACAGCGATGAACCGGTAGATGACTGCCGAAGTGATACAAAGTCCTTGTGTAGATGGATAGTAGACAAACGCGTTGCACGCAACACTGGTCGGGATCCCAATAAACCCCAAGTTCAAGTCAGAAATAGCCAGGCTCACTAGAAGTGTGTTGGTTTTAGTGCGAAGTGCTCGCTTGCGAACAAACAGCACTGTTATGAGAACATTGATTGCAATTATCAACACAGCTAGAATGATCAAGCAAGAGTCATACACCGGCTCAAAGAAGATCGGCTTGTCCCCGAAATAAAACGATCCATTTTGGTTGGCTTGAAGTTGTGTTGTAAAATTATCAGCAGTGGCGCTAGACATGTTTTAACGCTGTGTTCTGGCGAGCCTGCGGACTATATTAAAATGCGTCGTCACTTGATAAGCGCCAACTTCTCACATCTATACACACACCTACGAGCGCCAATTTGCAGCAGAGATGAAGCAGGACACGACGTCCCGGTCACCGATCAAGTGTATGTGCTGGATTCCTCACTCAAGCTCATACTGCTTGATGAAATATTTGAGTTGTTTATGCCTGATGGTGCAAAAATGCTCCAGGGCACGAGTGTAGCCTGTAAAGGTGGCCTGGGCGAAGTTGTCGCGTGATTAAACGACACAAAATGTCTCTTGTCTTGTTGAGTCTTAGCTCGCTGTCGTTACTTTTAATGTTTGGTGTTTTGAATAAAAAACCGTGAGCTTTATAAGTTGTAGCGCTCTGCACAATGCGCATGGCTAGCAATTGTCCACTCTGACTGTCAATTAACAAGAATTGGGTGCGCATGCGCAGACTGGCGAAATATTGAATGTACGCTAATTGCACTTTGAAATACTCTATTCAAGTGGTGTACAATTGTTAAGATGCCCCGATATTCAGAGGTATTTATCATCAATTTAATTATCGTTATCCTGCTTGAGTTTTACAAAGCACACAAACCAACGCGTCTCTCAATGTTCATATTCCCTAAACATGACCATTACAGTATCTTTTCCTAGAGCTGTTTTAACGAGACAGTGTCGAGTCTTGTGACTAAAAACAATTATAATGCAATTAAAAATGGTTTGTGGTAGACAACCGCTTTATTCCTCGTTTGTTTTCATCAAGTTCGTCGTGTTGCGATGATTGTATGTTCGTAGTGAGGCCGTGACATGTTCACGACTATGTTTTATTGAAACTCAAACCGATCTCCCCCGCAACGCTCATAGAAACAAGAGTGGCCCCTGCAAGGTGTGCGCTTCTCATCCAAACAAAGATTTGAGATATAGGTGGGTTTTGCCACCGGTCGTGCTAAATAAAGACAGATCCTGCAGATGAATCGACTCCATGGGTGTCGTCTGATATGAATTATCATGTCTGGCAGCCTGATGTACGCCTGATACCAAATCGTGAAGACAGTAAGCCTTTTTCTTATTATACCAGCGCAGTTTTTCTAGGCTGATAGATAAGGAATTTTTTCCCATTAAACTAGCGCAGTTTTCCTAGGCTGATAGTAAAACCTGAAGCAGTCTGTGAATGCGCTCTTGCCCATGATATAATAAATCTCTTATGGATTATAATAAGATTGTTGCTGTTTTTCGACAGCTTTCATCGTCCATTTTGCTGGGATTCGGTTTACTGTTTAAAAGAACCCAAGCGAATAGATCAACATTACTTAACTGGGCGTTATACCGGAAACGAGTTGACAGATTATTAAAAGGTAAATAAATCAAAGAGAACTTTAATGATATTTTGCCGACATCGACTGCGTTTTTATTCCTATACTCGGCAACAAATGTTCTTATCCCATTCCCCGTTGCTTTGATATTTCCTTTTAAGAGAGTATAGAAAAGTGACTTAAAATGCCCTGAGGGAAATACCCTAGATAATTATTGTTGAAAATTAAAAAAAGCGATACATTAAGGAAAACATTTAGAAATAACCCAAGGGAAAAAACATAAGACTATTTGTGATTGAATGGTTTAAAGAACCCTTTGGCTGTAGAACTCTAACAAACACTTGAGAAAGCGATATAGAAACCCAAATAAATTCTTTATGAGACGTAAACGTAGGCTAAGTCAATAGAATACGAAAAACTAAACCAAATAATTCGCAAATCCTCGAGGTTCGTTAGGATAGTGGGTTGACAGCCGTTGTTTTATCTTAAGAATATCACATATATAAAAGAGAAACTTCCTTGATAAAAATGAAAGATCGGGGTGCCGTAAGTGTCAAAGTGAGCGTAAGACCGCGTACCCCTCCACCCCTCCCCCACCAAATGTGAAAAACATGTGTTTCTCTCTTTGTATTTGAAATCATGCCTGTACAACCCCCTTACTAGCCTGTACAACCCCCTTATTAGTCTTTACAACCCCTTTACTAGCCTGTACAACCCCCTTATTAGTCTTTACAACCCCCTTACTAGCCTGTACAACCCCCTTATTAGCCTGTACAACCCTCTTACTAGCCTGTACAACCCCCTTACTAGCCTGTACAACCCCCTTACTAGCCTGTACAACCCCCTTACTAGCCTGTACAACCCCCTTACTAGCCTGTACAACCCCCTTACTAGCCTGTACAACCCCCTTACTAGCCTGCACAGCCCCCTTACTAGCCTGTACAACCCTCTTACTAGCCTGTACAACCCCCTTACTAGCCTGTACAACCCCCTTACTAGCCTGTACAACCCCCTTACTAGCCTGTACAACCCCCTTACTAGCCTGTACAACCCCCTTACTAGCCTGTACAACCCCCTTACTAGCCTGTACAACCCCCTTACTAGCCTGTACAACCCCCTTACTAGCCTGTACAACCCCCTTACTAGCCTGTACAACCCCCTTACTAGCCTGTACAACCCCCTTACTAGCCTGTACAACCCCCTTACTAGCCTGTACAACCCCCTTACTAGCCTGTACAACCCCTTACTAGCCTGTACAACCCCTTACTAGCCTGTACAACCCTCTTACTAGCCTGTACAACCTCCTTACTAGCCTGTACAACCCCCTTACTAGCCTGTACAACCCCCTTACTAGCCTGTACAACCCTCTTACTAGCCTGTACAACCCCTTACTAGCCTGTACAACCCCCCATACTAGCCTGTACAACCTCCTTACTAGCCTGTAAAATCCCCTTACTAGCCTGTACAACCCCCTTACTAGCCTGTACAAACCCCTTACTAGCCTGTACAACCCCCACACTAGCCTGTACAACCCCCTTACTAGCCTGTACAACCCTCTTACTAGCCTGCACAACCCCCTTACTAGCCTGTACAACCCCCTTACTAGCCTGTACAACCCCCTTACTAGCCTGTAAAATCCCCTTACTAGCCTGTACAACCCCCTTACTAGCCTGTACAACCCCCTTACTAGCCTGTACAACCCCCTTACTAGCCTGTACAACCCCCTTACTAGCCTGTACAACCCCTTTACTAGCCTGTACAACCCCCTTACTAGCCTTCAACTCATTATTAGTTGACAAAAATCTAAGAAATGAGGACCACGGAATAGACCGACTTTTTATTTGGTTTATCGAAGAATTTGACCACTTTTATGAAATGCTTTGTCAAGAGTCCCGGCGTTCTAGCCAAAAGATATCATGAAGGACCCCACGCGACCCTCACCATGGCAACATAACTTAGACAACGAACATTGGGTGCCTCACAAACCGAAAACATAATGCGCGAAAACGGTGCGTAATAGTAGCCCTTTAAGAGAGCATGCGAGCATTTTTGGAGATACTTCAGGCAATTTTCAGGAAATTGTTTACCAAGATCAAACTTCGATACCTTCCAGCTAAATTTTGTTGCTAGTTTCTCCTCGATGACGGATTGTATCTACTGGCATATTGCAATTTTTTAATGATTGAGCAGAAAGACAGAGCTAATCAAGGCAGTTGGGTCTGAGGATTAATTCGGACAATAGACGTATTATCCACACGGATAAATAAATAAAACAATTAAATGCTAGCCTAGATATATATTGTGCTTGTTAATTTGATGGACTTCATATGACTTAATTCAATAGAATCGCTGTTTTGACGTTTATTTGTTTATCGCCTTAAAGGTGCCGCAGCCCTCTCTTATTCTTGTGTATCGTATTTGTGCGGGCTTTTTGATGTTTTCGTAATTACCCAGACAAAAAAAACAGTGAACCAATTAACTTGCATCATTTATATTTCGGTCCAAATTGCACAGAAGTCGCCGCAATTACCGATCCTTAAAAACGATTCGCAAAAAAGTGGTAAAAATAATACGATATATGCCTTGAATTAAAGAAGGTTCAATCGAGTGTTAACTAAAATTGTAGAACATCGTAGCACCTTCTTTTTATTAAAATACGTTGTAAATCGGAATTGTTTTTTATTCTAGGAAACACTAAGCCACCTGCTATATGAGTTATATAAATTCGCTGGAAGGCCTGTAGACGGTGGGAGTAAAGCGCTAGCAAGAAAACTCAGAACGGTGCAGCTCTTGAGGCGAGCGAAACTCCTGCGACAACTACTGCAATTACTTTTTCTAGTGTTTTTACTTTTCCGCTTGATTGACCTGTCTGACAAGATTGTAAAATTATCGAAGCGGAGTCAACTTTTCAAACAAAAACGCACAAATGGGAAGACCGCTTAATATTGATAGCTAAAAAAGGCGTTCGCTTTATAGAGGGTGACTACTTTATATAAGGTGACCGCTAAATAGAGTTTGACCGCTTAAATAGAGGTTGACCACTTTATATAAGGTGACCGCTTAATAGAGGTTGACCGCTTAAATAGAGGGTGACCGCTTAATAGAAGTGGCCGCTTAATAGTGGTGTTTGCTTTTTAGAGGTAAAGAAAACTCCTCGATTGTAGATTGTATATGGTGTTTAATAAAAAACGATAATACGATTCTAGAATATAAATCGATACGTGAAAGTATGAGTGGCTAATACATGCGATCGGCTCATAATATAACGTGATAAATTTACTAGTAAGAGTCAGAATGTCTCTGCATCTCGGAGCATAACGAATAACCGTAATTCAAGATGGCCGACCGGGGAGTCCTGTCAGCGGTCTCCTTGAGCCGGTAAGCGGTAGTCTCTTCATCTCCCCCAGTCCGAGGACCAATGTCACAATGATTTAGTGGCATAGGGGTTAAAACTCAGTTGGTCCATGTTCTTGGCTCAGGTTCATACTGTTTGGGTCGTCGTATCGTGCGGGGGCGTTCCACTGCGTTGGGTGGGGATTGCAGAATCATCGCTTCAGGTGTGGAGGGTCCTTGCTTCCCAGGTTCTTCAGGAGAGACATGTAATGCTGGGGCAGCTGTGGCGAGGTAGGGGGTGGGAAGATCTGGCGTGGTGGCTGTTGTCGCCGTCTTATTAGTATACGGGTAAAATGTGTGAGAGGGTGGCGATTGGGCGGCTGGAGCCACTGATGGCGTCTGTACTACTGGGTCCTGTGGTATGGTTGGTGAGGCTAGTGTGTACGCGCGTAGGAAGCGGCGATTTCGTGGTGTTACGCGTCCGGAGCCGTCTACCTTCACACGGTATTGATCATGTTCTGCTGTCTCGACTACTACCCCTGATCTGTCCCACTTGTTTGGGTTAGGGCCCTGATTATTCTACAGGAAGACTCTTGTGCCGATGGCGAGGGGGCGAAGGGGTCGCGCGTGCTCTCTGAGGGACTCCGTTGTGTGTGCGATCCGCGTTCGGAGTGCGTCCTCTTTAGCCGCCCATGCCTGACGCCAGAGGGGTCGTATGTGGGGGCTGGAGAACTTTTCCAGGCGGTTGACAAATGCGAATGTGTCCCTCCGAGGGCGCCCAAAAATGATTTGGGCCGGAGATAAACTGCAGTCCGGGTCGGGTGTGTTCCGCAGCTGTAGGATGTCTCTCAGAAAGCGGTCCTGGTCAAGGCTTCCCGTGGGACCAGTGTTGGATAACAGCAGACGCTTTGCGGCTTTAACTGCCACCAATTGGACTGTGGGAAGCTGACTGAAGACAGACGTTGTTTGACATTCCAGATTTGTAGGAAGTCGTAGCCTCGGCGGTGAACTCAGGGTCTCCGACACTTGAGAGCTCCTCTGGTACGCCGAACATGGCGAAGAGATTGCGAATTAATCCTGTACTTCCTGCAAGGTTGGTCTTGGCTGGGGAACGTAAGACTTCTACCCAGTCGGAGAGGCGGTCTCCTACGACGAGTTAATGGCGACCTTTGGAGTCGCAGAAGTCGGCGAACACTGCTTCGAACGGGGTTGATGGAGGCGCAGTTGAAAGAGGGGGCGTTCTGGTCTGTGACGGCGAGTTCCTGTCACAGTCGTGGCATTTCTCCCTAGTGACACGGATGTCATTCGACATGCCAGGGCAGTATACGATGGACCGGCAGATCTTGGTACATGAGGACGCCCTCCTCCTGGTAGATGATTCGTAGATGGGTCCAAAGTTTGCCAGGGTGGGATCGTTTCTATTAAGTTGGGTTCCTTGCTCGATAGAGATGAGAAGATTGCCCATGCAAGAGTCTGCGGCTGTTTTCTGCGCGAGTCCAGGAGATGGCACCTAGCTCCTTGGCAGTATCCCGTATGGTGGTCATTAGCGCAATCTCTGCGGCGTCATGGGGACTCGCTGAGCGTGGGAGGAGCCTTCTCTTCCGTGTGTGATTGGGATGGGTGTCTAGACGTGGCATCTGCTGCGTAGTTGCTCTTTTCAGGCAGGTGGTGTATCTCGAAACGCCATGGTAGGGTGCGCTGCTTGAGACGGAAGAGTCGCGAGTTCGAGATCTCATCCAGCGTATGATCGCCGAAGATCTGTACCAGTGGTTTGCCGAAGCAACGGCGAGCAGTCGGGCATGCCGGAGGAGCAACTGCAGTGCTGCGGGTAGTAGGAAGTATCCGATACCTCGCTTGGACCAGTCGGGGCGTAGGCAGGTGCGCTTCTGTATGTAAAAAAATCTCCACTCCCTCGCGGATGGCTTTGACAATTTCTTCTTTAGAGGCTTGAAATGCTTCTTCGAGCTCGGTTGACCATGAGAACTTGTAGCGGGGACTAAGGAATGGCTTAAAGGGTGCCATCAGATCGCGCAGTTGCGCGTAATTGGACACATGGTTCACCAGGCCAAACCAGCTTCTGATGTCTGCTGTGCTAGTTGGGGTGGGGAATTCTCTGATAGCGTCGAGGTATTTGGGTAGCGGATCGATGGTGTTGTTTGAGACGTGGAATCCCGCAAAGTTCACGCACCTCCCGGTGAACTGAAATTTGTCGGGATTGAGAACTATCCCAGCCTGTCCGACGCGAGTGAGGAATTCGATTGTCCTCCACCAGTCCTTCGCCAACGCATCGTTCTTTGCGCTCGAATTCAGCTAAGATGGCGTCTAACCTCCGATTGTGTCCCTCCCTGAGGAGAGGAAGCCTTGGGGTGCCCATGTGTAGCGCCAGCGGCCAAATGGAGTTATAAAGGTGGTCAGGTGGCGGTCTGACGAGCGTAAGGGTACGCTGTGGTATCTGTTCCATGCGTCGGTCACGGTCCTCCACGTCTCGTTGGAAATGCGGCGCGCGAGTTTAAACGGTGATTCCATGGCATACGTCTCTCGTTGATAGTACTTGTTGATTGCGAGGTCCACTGTGCGGCGAGATGATCCGTCGTGCTTTCGTGTGACTACCATTCTGTGGCACCACGTGACTGGTTCGCCATAAGGGACTCGCTCCACCACGCCAAGGGCTTCATCATAGAGTAGGTTTTCGTACACGCGTTTTTACCAATGGAGGGGTATGTTGGCCGGTGTGTGGCAGGCAGTAGGTTTGGCGCTGACGGTACACCCTTCGTTGACGATGCGAGCGGCATTGGTGGTTGTCGAGTTGTAGATGGGGCGGATTTCGTTTTGTGGGGCGGATCGTCTCTCGTTGTGGGCCTCTGTGACGTCATCAGGGCGTGGGAAACAGTGCGACAGGAGGTCTAGGTTCAAAAGCGAGTCGTAGGAAAGGTACATATCTCGTACCGAGCTGCTCACGTATACCATGGAGAATGACGTCGTGGATTGTCCACTATGGGATGTTGCGCTCAGTTTGGCGAAGAGCGCCCCTTCTTTGGATATGAGCGAGTTATTAGCCGCCGTTAGGCTAAGGCTGATGGGTTGGAGCTCTCCTCTCTAGAAGCCACATCTGGAAGGATGAGACGGCGGATAATGAGGAGGAGGGTAGGGCGTTGCGTGCCATTTCCTTACTCTCCACTACGGCGATGACTTGATTTATCGGCTTTTCCAGGATACCGTCAATGCCCAGCACTTCCCTCCAAATCTCGTTATCGTATAGTACGTTAATGATGACGTCACGGATTATGTTGTCTGTGTAGTCGACGGGAGGACCGCATGAACACTACGCGTTGTAGGCTCAGGTTTCAGCTTTGCCCCTTACTTTCGCCGTGAAGGACCTGAATGACTCGTCACGCTCTTGTCGCATCTGGAGGAGGTCAGTAGGAGTACACAGGTAGCAATGGGGATAATGGCGAGGGATCGCATGGCTTTCATCAGTTGGGTTAGTGACTTGTTTGCAGCATTGGGGTTAGCCTTGAGGAGGCTGTCTCCCAGCTCGGTGACAGCGCACTGGAAGAGCTGTGACGGGGCTGAGTTGTTGTCTATCCCAGAGCCTGATCGGAACACTTCCCATCTTCGTGTGAAGATGTTCAACTCTTCGATCGTTACGCCGACGTCGATTTTTGGCCGGTCTAATTTTGGCCCTTTGGGAGCTGTGTTGGCTGGTATGTGTCCGGTTTGAGCTTCATTTCTGTGGACCAGGTTGTGGTTTGTCAATAGGGCAATCGCCACAGCCTCGGACGCGTCGTTGGTCTTGAACTCACAGTCGGGTAAATCGTGTCATGAAGAAAACTCCTCGATTGTAGCAGATTGTATATGGTCTTTAAAAACAAACGATAATACGATTCTAGAATATAAATCAATACGTGAAAGTATGAGTGGCTAATACATGCGATCGGCTAATAATATAACAGGATAAACATACGAGTAATAGTCATTATGTCTCCGTATCTCGGAGCATAACGAATAACCGTAATTCGATATGTCCGACCGGGGAGTCCTGTCAGAGGTCTCCTTGAGCGGGTCAGCGGTAGTCCTTTCAAGACCGCTTAATAGAGGGTAACCGCTTAATAGTGGTGACTGCTTAGTAGAGGTGACCGCTTAATAGAGGGTGACCGCTTGATAGAGGATGACCGCTTAATAAAGGGTGACTGCTTATAAGAGGTGACCGCTTATAAGAGGTGACCGCTTACTAGACGGTGACCGCTTAATAGAGGTGACCGCTTAATAGAGGTGACCGCTTAGTATTGGTGACCGCTAAATAGAGGTGACCGCTTAGTAAAGGTGACCGCTTAGTAAAGGTGACCGCTAAATAGAGGTGACCGCTTATAAGAGGTGACCGCTCAATCGAGGGTGATCACTTGATAGAGGTGACCGCTTAATAGAGGTGGTCGCTTATAAGAGGTGACCGCCTAATAGAGGATGACCGCTAAATAGAGGTGACCGCCTAATAAAGGGTGACCGCCTAATAGAAGAGACTGCTTAAACCCCTTAATAGAGGGTGACCGCTTGATAGAGGATGACCACTTTATAGAGGGTGACCACTTAATACAGGCGACAGCTTGATAGAAGTGACGCTTATAAGAGGTGACCGCTTAATAGAGGGTAACCGCTAAATAGAGGTAACCGCCTAATAGAGGGTGACCGCTTAATACAAGCGACCGCTTAATACAAGCGACCGCTTAATACAAGCGACCGCTTAGTAGAGGTGACCGCTTAGTAGAGGTGACCGCTAAATAGAGGTGACCGCTTAGTAGAGATGACCGCTCAACAGAGGGTGACCGCTTAATAGAGGTGACAGCTTAGTAGAGGTGACCGCTTATAAGAGGTGACCGCTAAATAAAGGTGACCCCTTAATACAGGTGACCGCTTAATAGAGGTAACCGCCTAATAGAGGGTGACCGCTTAATACAGGTGACCGCTTAACAGAGGGTGACCGCTTATAAGGGGTGACCGCTTAATAGAGAGTGACCGATTGATAGAGGTGACCACTTAATAGAGGGTGACTGCTTGATAGAGGTGACCGCTTAATAGAGTTGACCTAATGAAGGGTGACCACCTAATAGAAGAGACTTCTTAAACCCCTTAATAGAGGGTGACCGCTTGATAGAGGTGACCGCTTAATAGAGGTGACCGCTTATAAGAGGTGACCGCTTACTATAGGGTGACCGCTTAATAGAGGTGACCGCTTAGTAGAGGTGACCGCTTAAAAGAGGTGACAGCTTAATAGAGGGTGACCGCCTAATAGAAGAGACTGCTTAGACTGCTTAATAGAGGGTGACCGCGTGATAGAGGTGACCGCTTATAAGAGGTGACCGCTTACTAGAGGGTGACCGCTTAATAGAGGTGACCGCTTAGTAGAGGTGACCGCTTAAAAGAGGTGACCGCCTAATAGGGGGTGACCGCCTAATAGAAGAGACTGCTTAGACTTC
Source organism: Nematostella vectensis (assembly GCF_932526225.1). NCBI lineage: Eukaryota > Metazoa > Cnidaria > Anthozoa > Actiniaria > Edwardsiidae > Nematostella > Nematostella vectensis. The sequence goes on along the minus strand of NC_064034.1, from coordinate 21,866,588 downwards.
TTAATAGAGGGTGACCGCTTAATAGAGGTGACCACACAGAGTACCCGCGCGGTGACCAAAAACAATAGTTAAAACTGCCAGATTCCATGTTTCTAGATTTCTCATATGTATATGAAGAAAGTTATTATTCAAGAGGATTGAACTTGAATTCGGAAAAACATGGCGGATTCAAGTTCCAAACTCTAGATACTGACGGCCACAATCTGGTTTGAACGTTTGAGAATTCAGACATCCCCCTGCCCGAATATTCGGCATCTTCCGAAGTGATTGCTGTTGATTATGTTTATAATTATCTTTCTAATAATTTATATATATACTGCCATTCTTATACAATAAAATTAAAGAACATTTTTCATCCTTAAAATACGAGAACGGCCCAGCCTCTACTGAAAACTGTTGTCAGCCACTCAATCATATCCGATTTCGTCTATCCGTAAATGCGTACTGAACTAAGTTACAATCACATGTATAGATACTAAATCTAACAGGAACTTCATTCTAAATTTACAAGTCATTTTCTCTACGTATAGGAAATTCCAGCCTAACCTACGCTATTCTAGAAAAGTACTGTTATTACCCTGTACTTATGTGATTACGTCATTACCCTTTCCAGTCTTATCCAATTACAACCATCACGCGCTTACATAATAGGTCCATAAAAGCTATTTACAACATGATTCGAATGACTTCTTCCTAGTTATAAGTTCCCTCAATCAAGAACTCTAATTATCACAAATACCCTACTGTACGCGTACAAATTCAGGGAGGCGGACAGTGATATCAAGGAACGGATAGTGAAGAACCTAAACTTTACGCCCGATACAGTGGACGAAGCTTGTATTGACTCCTTTTGGCTGAAGTGGAAACAAACGTTGCTAGACATCTTAGACTCCACTGTCCCTCTGAAGGAAAAGCTAAACATACAAATAAATTACTTGACATTAATGATGAGTATATAGTAACGTGAAACCCTCAACTGCTCAAACGTTAGAAATACCGCTTATTCTGAATAAATACACATCACAAAGCAATGAGAGTTTATTGTGACCTTTATTCTAGGATATAAGACAATTATAGGACAATTACACGAGGTGATCAATCGTGAAAATATTCGAGCTAGTTACTGGGATTGACTGGAGACTGACTGAGAGGTTGGTAGGCCTGTGATCCCATTGAAAATATAAGGGAATTGTAGAATGGAGTGCCATGTTGTACAACTAGTCAGGCCTTAAGAGATAATATATAGATTTAGGCACTGCCTAAAAGCGGAGCCAGCAATGTTTTTCCATTCTAAACTAGGGGTATGTCCCCATCAACCCCCTTCCCCCAATCCCGACAAAGCCAAACTTCAGGAAGGACATAACAACAGGATACTACACTTTGATTTTGCTTCAGGTATCCCATCTCCCTAAATTTAACCCTATCTAAATGCATAAAAATACATGGCTTATAACTTTTCCTATTATTACAAAATTATTTCCTCCCATTTCCCCCAGTAGAGAATACCCAGAACAATGACACTATTAGTAATTTTTATTGACATTACTCAGGATACTATTTGCATATAAAGATTGATCATTTGAACTCTTACGTAGACTTGTACTTGATAGACTGATACAGAAAATATATTTATAATTTGCCATATAATAAGATCTTGCTAAATTGGGCCCTATTTATCTATATCATGTTTCTTTTTTTTTAGTATACTTTAGATAATCTAAAAAGATTTTTTTTTCAGAAAAAGGGACCCTCAAGTTTATTTGCCCCTTGAATAAATGAGAGAAAAGTTAATATTATATATAGCTTTCAAACTCTCCTGAAAAAAAAACATGACAGAGTTTAGGAATTCAGTATTACAGCAGATGGTGCTAAGCATAATTTTGGCTACCTTGAAGCAAGGGGTAATGTTAGGCTATAAATATGGTGGTATGGACCGAGGTGCTGTGGCTGGATATGGTTGCACTTGGTAATAGTATGATTGGTATGATTATAGATTTGTAAAGAGTGCTTTTAGGCACTGCCTAAAAGCGGAGCCAGCAATGTTTTCCCATTCTAAACTAGGGTATGTCCCCATCAAACCCCCTCCCCCAACCCCAACACAGACCAAACTTCAGGAGGGACATAACAACAGGATACTACACTTTGATTTTGCTTCAGGTATCCTATCTCCCTAAAATCAACCCTATCTAAATGCATAAAAATACATGGCTTATAACTTTTTCTATTATTATAAAATTATTTCCTCCCATTCTCCCCAAGAGAATACCCAGAACAATGACACTATTTGTAATTTTTATTGACATTACTCAGGATAATATTTGCATAAAAGAGGGATTATTTTAACTCTTACGTAGAATTGTACTTGATAGACAACTGATACAGAAAAAAAATATTTATAATTTGCCATATTAATAGGTCTTGTTTCATTTATTTAGTATACTTCAGATAATCTACAAAGATTTTTTTTCAGAAAAAGGGCCCCTTAAAGTTTATGTGCCCCTTGAATAAATGAGAGAAAAGTTGATATTATATATAGCTTTCAAACTCTACTGAAAAAAAAAAAACATGACAGAGTTTAGGCATTCAGTATTACAGCAGATTGTGCTAAGCATAATTACGTTTTGGTCGAATGAACCAATTTCATATAAATCATATAAATTGCTTAAAACACCCATCCCTGTTTTACAGTGTAGACTAAGCTAAGAAAGCTGCTAAGAAAAGCAATAGCACGCACTACGCTGAAAAGTTCAAGGCTCTAAGGATGGAATGCAAAACTTTAATCAATACAAAACTCAAGGAATCTCGCAAGACATTAGGGGACCCCAAGCGCTTTTGGAGCTTCTTCAGGAACAAGACTCTATATACTCTATAACTCTATACTACTCTATAAGTCGGACTCTATACCTGCGTCAGTGTCATATGAAACAGCTAACTACACTGAAGGTATAGATAAAGCGGAGGCGTGTAATACACTCTTCTATTCTACCTTCAACGTTGACTTCAATGATTCTCCGGACGTTTCAGACTCCGCTGATCCACACATTCCAGTCCTTGACTCGCTCTCTCTTACTGTAGAGGAGGTGTTTGAGGTCTTGTCTGTTTTGGACTCTAATAAAGCCCCCGGGCCTGATGGTATCCCGACTCTCGTCCTGAAGAACTGCGCTAGAGAACTTGCACCATCCATCTGTATGACGTTTAACCTGTCTCTAGCTTCTTGAAGGGTCCCAACGGAATGGAAAGTCGCCCTGGTGGTTCCAGTTCACAAAAAAGAAAAAAAAAACTTGTGACTAACTACAGTCCAATATCACTACTGTGCGTAATCTCCAAGGTGCTAGAACGCTGTGTCTACAAATATTTAAAGGAACACCTCTCTGACCTTCTGGAGGACTCGCAACACGGTTTCCTCCAGGGCCACTCCACAGTTACGTAGCTGCTGGCCTTCTACCATCAGATAGGGCAGGCCCTGGACCGCGGTCTCCAGTCTGACATTTGTTTCTTGATCTTGCGAAAGCGTTCGATAGCGTTTCCCATCAGAGACTTCTATGGAAGCTCTCACGCTATGGTATTTCGGGTAACTTACTCCAGAGGCTCAACAGTTACCTGATCGGACGAGGCCAAAGGTGCGTAGTCCATGGTTAAACTTTAAGCCGATATACCGTCCCTTCTGGGATGCCCAAGGGAAGCATTCTGGGCCCACTGTTGTTCCTCGCGTAAATCAATGATCTACCTACTGTTGCAGAAACCCCATTGCTCTGTTCGCTGATGACTCCAAATGCTACAACACTGTCACCACCGTGCAAGACTGTGTCTCGCTGCAAGAGAATCTTAACGCCATCCACAGTGACGCCTGGAGGCTAAAGTTCAACGCAGAGAAGTGCGAGATCCTCACTATAACTGGCAAGCATGCTCCTGTCTTCCTAAACAAACTTAATACAAACTCCCTAAAACATGTAAATAAGGTTAAGGATCTTGGTATCACTGTTACTAGTGACCTCAAGTGGGAATCCCACATTCGCAACCTCACAGCAAAGGGTTTTAGAACACTAGGATTTCTACGCCGCCATTGTTTAGATACATCTAGCGAGAACCACAAGCGCACTCTCTACCTAAAGTTTGTACGGCCATATGTAGGTTATGCTAGTGAAATATGGGCACCAGAGAACTAAAATGTACTTAAAGGTTACAAAGAATTGCAACTAGATTTAGTTTAAATACCAGTATACAGGACTCTATCCCATAGAAGGAACGGATAAGTAATCTGAATCTAAGTAATCCAAGATATTCTAAGTAATCTAAGTAACCTGCTACCACTATCCTACTTGCATGAGATGAAGGACATCTTCTTTTATTACAAATAACGTAAAGGTTTTTACACTTTTAACATAGAATCGTTTGCCAAATCTAAGTCAACTAGACTAACCCGTCACAGCTCTACACTCGACCTCTCTGTTCCTAAATGTCGCACTAAACTTTTTCAATCAAGCCACTTTAATCATATCAATAAACTGTGGAATAATCTATATACGTCTACTCGCTCTGCTAGCTCACTTAACCAGTTTATATTCTGTTAAACTCGCCACTACTTATCCTCGTTTACTAACAGGTAACGAAACTGATAACCCTAACACCTGGAAATCCATTTGCTCCCAGTACTACTCTTTCCTTAATCTTACTGTTTCTTCTGCTCGTAACTGCTGCTACTAATGTCAATTTTATCACAATTTTATATTATTATTGTTACAAATCATATATTGTACATAGTTGTTAATATTTTACCTATCAATATCCTTATTTTATATATTTGCTCACATCATAGTTTGGTTAATAGTTTTAGATTTAGATTAGATTAGTTATTAATTATGTATATATTTTTGGCTTAGTCGAAAGGGTGTACTTTATGTGGAGCCAAGTACTGTTGAGTTTTTCCCACCATTTATATTTAGTTAGTACGATTTAGTCTTTTTTTTTAACGTTGAAACGTTGAAAGTTAAATAAATAAATAAATAAATAAACAAATAAAAAATAAATAAATAAATAAATAAATAAATAAATAAATAAATAAATAATAAATAAATAAATAAATAAATAAATAAATAAATGAATGAATGAATGAATGAATGAATGAATGAATGAATGAATGAATGAATGAATGAATGAATGAATGAATGAATGAATGAATGAATTGGTGTTGAACACACACTCTTTAACTGGTCATCTCTAAACATTTTTATTATATTTGGGGAAGTTGGGGGGGAGGGGGGGGCTGTCCCCAGTACCCCACCTCCTAATAATATGTCCCTTTTTTAGTTTTGCTAACTTGCATTTTTTGGGGGCATATCACGAAAATTTAGCCAAAAATTGTCGTTTTTCCCAGACGCGTACACTTCCATATAAGGAAACTAATACATTCCTTATTTGGAAAACCTGCACGATTCTTGTCATTTTTAGGGCTGCCGTACCGCAGGTGCTTCGTAAACATTATGACTTGTAATCAGAAGAGAAATACAATGACTGTGTCCTCGGTACCAGTCCCTCAAAACGTCAACGTTTTCTTTATATGTGGAGTGAGGGGGTTCCTTGGCATATACCAAGCCACGCTACTCATCATAAATCCCGATAATAGTTTCTCTTATTATTAGCCAAAAATGCATATTGTTCTCTGGACATTTTCTCGTTAATCTCAACGGAACGAATTAACACGTTCGTAATTCCCGCGCTCCGAGTTCAAGCGCTGACATTGGTGCGCGTTTAATCACCCTTATAGGAGATGCACCGATCCGTGCCATAACTACCTGTCAATCATTTTTATGATTGACAGCAAATGAAGAAAATGCTTGACTGAACATGGCCTTACTTTTCGCTTGAGACATTTGGCGGCGCAGTCCGAGTAAGGCATTGCAAAGCAACGAAATAAAGTAATGTATACGGGGTGTGGTCATTCGAGGACTTGGGAAGGAGGGGTGGAATGCCAATTATTGCTTTATAATGAAGAGCTTATCCCTAATCTATTGCCGCTATTACTGCAATCACTTATCGTTATCAAATTAATAGGGCATCAAGGGTTCAATGGAACGTGCCAAGTAAGATGCGCCAAGCAAAGTGTTACAATCAAGCAACGTCAAGTAGGACCACACACAGCACTATGGTCATAATGACACAGCAGACAACAACCTTCGCTACATTGTATACATGATCGGGCTATGATATACCCTTGTCTTATAATAAACTAACTCAACGCTCATGGAGAAGTTCCAATCTCTTCTATTTCTGCTAGCAAAGAAATGAGTGAACAGGATATTGGTATGGTCTGTCTTGCGATGCCTGTTGTAGCTGCTGTTGTCAGTTTTCCACGGTGGGCTAATAAGTGGTCAAAATCGGCGCTTTCGTATTCTCGCGAGCCCGCAAAAACCAGCGGTTATCCATCCAAAAACACTCGGAATTAAAAATGGCGGCAAAGGCTGTTCGAAGGAGTCTTGTCAAAATTATTGGATTTAGAAAGGAAAACAACTAATAGTGGAAGATAAAAAACAAAGCAGCAAAAAATTGAGCTTCTATGACAAGCTTGAGTCTCTCTGAAAAAATAATTTTGTCGGGGTTCGAGAAGAGCGACGCATATTTTCTTACCAATCTGTTGTCAAGGCTGCACAAGAGAAGTTGCAATGTGATTGTTTCTCTAGGAACGAAAATTGAGGCCCAATGGGACAGATCCCCGAGGAAGGAGTCTCTGGAAGATTTCCTTAGAAGGATAAAGTCTGTGAGCATTTCAATTTTTTTTTATTATTATTCTATCGTTTTTTAAAGCATTTATGCTCTGTGGATTCTAGCTTCAATTTTTACCAAAAGGTCCATGGTGATATTTGTAATAGAATACCTGTTATTTATTAAATAATATGTCTTACATGATGTTTTTTTTGCTAATTGATCTACATGTAACTGTTTTCCAAACATCGGTACTGTATATTTCAAACCCCTTAACATATTTTAATAACAACCTTGTACTATACAATTCGAGCATCACTCCCCTTTGAACAATTTATAAAATGCTAAATTCCTATCTCAAGCATCTCATTATGACTGGGCAAGAAAGTAATTTTTATCTTGCCTTTATCTTTTCTCTAAAAATATATTCCTAAGCAAAAATAGTAGTATTAGAATTGTCTTTTAAATCCACTTACTCTTTTGCAGCTTGAAGCAGTCATAAAAATCCTTGATACATGAGTCCACCTTTTTCATGAAATCCTTCCAAGCTACTTGGCTTGTACTGGTGTATTTCATTAACAACTGTACAAGGGTTTAGAATACCTGTTATTGTCTGAGTGTAATCTATGATTTCTCTATTTTTATTATTCTGGATTGCTTTTACTTAAAAAAGCTTTATTTTTACTTGCTATTCCAAGTCCTTGTTAGCCGTCTTTCTCTTCTATGCCTTATCTTGTGAATCCCATAAAAGGTGATAACTCTAGTTCATGATACCCAAAGAACTATATCAACCAAAATATATTCAACTATATCAATTAAAAAATTATATGCCCCTAGATTTTCCGAGTATTTATTAATTAAGAGTTGTGAGACTTGATTGATAGTTATTGGTGCCCTATACAGTGAGTACAGGAGAGCTTGCTTTAATTTTACAGCAGCAAAACTTTATTATTGAGTTATTTATCAATAAAAGAAGAGTTAGAAACGAAACTTCTATCACTAAGAGCAATAGAAAGCAAGGTAAAAACAAACTTAGTGTAAACTAATCCTCTTTTGAATCCTGGGGGTTTTTGTTTACCCGACTCTCAAAATCATAAGAAGGAACCACAAATTACCAAAAAGTGATAGAGGATGGCATAGCCACAGGTGAACATAGTTTTCCTTACATGTCCTAAAATCATTTTTGGTTTGTTATGAACAAACACATCATTTACATAACCATTGATGCAATGTCAAAGTATTTTGTGCAGCTGTCCTTACTGTCAGACTAGGCTAAGACTAAGGACCGCTGTGGTAGAGACCATAGTCTAGTGGAAATAGAAACAGAATCTTTGAGACTGAGGAGGTGTTAAAGTGCTTCAAGAAACTGATGACAATTTTTTAGGATGTTCCTGATAACGTAAGTGATGCCTGTCCTTTTTGTTTTTGTCTACACATTAGTCTACTCAACTGATTTGACAAATTCCTAGTCTAGCTTCTAGAGCAGCTGTGCAGTAGCTGCTACCAAGTACTCATATATTTTTTTATGAAAAGGAATCTTTTTAGCTAAAGAGGGGGAGGTCAAGCATGCCTACCTGCCAAGTTCCCCATACAGTAGGTCACTCAAGAAATAGGAGCAATGTAAAGGGCACCCTTTTTCCATATGTGAAGGCACTAATACAAATAAAATAGAGGTTGGACCTGTCACATTCCAAAAGTTAAATTAAAACCTAAGGAAAAACCTACAAGCAAGTGTCATCCAGCCTTCAGATGATATTCTACAACTACATTCTGTGAAGGCTCCAGCCCTAAGAGCAAACTCAATCCAGGAATATCGTTTGTTTTGAATTAGTTGTGCTGATTTAGGATGGAAGAGTTAACAAGAACATAGCTTAAGTAAACAAATTTCCCTCTGTTCAGGTTTTAGCGGGTGAAGTACAAAAAAAACACTCTCAAATAACAAAATAAGAATTTATGAATATATGAGATAGAGTGGGCCTACGGTTGAACAATTGGGAACCACGGCAAAGTGGACTGAGAATTACGCTTGCTCTGACTTTGAAAGCTAATAACTTCACAAAAACCAAACTAAAGTCGATGGATTTTATAGAACGTTTACTTGAATCTATATTAAACATTTTGTTCTTTCAGGATTTTTAAATCAATGAAAATCAAAAAAGAAAATTGTACTCATTCAATCCTTGCGGATTCGTCCTGACATCACATCTTCGAGAAACGCTGGACGCGCGTGAAAATTTCTCCCTTCAAAGCAGAGATTAACAGTCGCCATTTTGTCCTTTGGCTGAGAAATTTCCGGAAAGACAGATCAATAGTTACTCGATCCTCTGTCGAAATACTATCGGCCTAAAATCTCATTTAGATATCAAATCGATACTCATTCGCTCGATCCCCGTTACACGCTCGAACCATCTCATTTTTCGACTAGATGCGAAATAGAGAACCTCACAAAAACTTTAATAACTTGAAAAGCTTTAGGTTAGACGAGCTGATTTTCAAGACATATACACAGAGAAGCATAACAAAGAAAATGTTCATGAAAGTTTTGTTTGTTCGTCTGATTTGATAGGTTATTTTCTCGTGTTTTTACAGAGGACGCTCGAGTAGATATCCCACTCGCCAGAAAATTCTGATCGATTGACAATCATACGCTCGAGAGTTTTGTCAGTTTCTGAAAAACAGAGGACTTACGGGAAAAAAAAGAGGTTCTCATGAGAAAGACAATGAAATTTCCTTTTGAATCCTGGATTTTTATTAACATCAGATACAATATTTGTGCTGCTTTGGTGGTCTGATTTCAGCGCTCGCGCCAATCGGCAGTGCATTGTTTACAGAACGCGCCTTTGGTTACCGTGGAAGCGAAATGCATTCGAAAGTGGGGAAATCTGCCGTCATTTGAAAGCGCCGATTTCGGGATAAGATTATAAATGACCTTGTCATGCTTAGGAAACAAGGCCACTAATAAGGCCCATTAGTATTAAGCTGCTGTCTAAACAGAACAATTAGCTCATAACTATACTACTGATAACTATAACTATACACCAGGTCTTCCTATGTACGAAATTATCAGGAACAATGTCTATAACCTTGCCTTTCAATCTTTTGCACTGCCAAGATGTACAGTGAAGAAACAGGCAGTTATTCACGTTTTAAAAGGGTGCGTTATGAACCTGATGGATAGCAGGTTGAAGGGTCCATGTTACCCCTTTTTTATCAAAGATCTTTGACTTATTTCCAACATTAATTCTGCACGGTGTCTAGTATTCCGTGTATTACGTGCAGAAGAGCACACGCCCCCAAGGCCTTTACCTGATATGCGTCAGCAGAGGTTAATTAAATTGCCATGTGGCGCCTTATGACGATAAGTGTAACAGTCACAGGGCTACTTGACGATAAATGTGTTTCAGTCACAGGGCTTCTTTCTCGGACTCACGTGTAGTTGCCAGTGCTGAAAACTTAAGACTAGTTCCAGTACTGCGCGGTTAAACTATACTTTTTGTTTTTAAATGGCGGCGTTTTACCGGCAAACTGTCACATTTTGGCGAATGCTACACCAAACTTAGGCTATAATTTTCTTTATGACTCCCTCATTTACAAACAAATCTGTCATCTTTTGTACATGGTTTTAAATGCTGTACAGTTAGTCAAAACAGCGACTAAAGTCAGCCTTTCCTACCTTCACTCGATCGATTCAACACTACGATTGTGTTTGTTTTTGCCATAACACGCGCATGCGCATACGTTATTCAGCACCGTCCGTGTAGTTGAGTCTTGTGCTGGGGCTAGCTCTGTACCTATACGCCACGTGTTTCTTTGGCCACCTTACCTGTTTCTGTGGTTAAACTGAGTTGATACTGGATGTTGTATGTATTACCACTAAGTAAAATATGAAGATGGTTCAGTATTTGATTTGGACCAAAGATCCGTGCGCTAGGAATTATGGAAAATTAAGTATACCGCCACGAGCTAGGACGAGCTACCTCAGAGAAAAAGGGCCGATCTATGGGAACGAATTCCCCTTGTGGGAATTTACTGTTTATTTTTATTCTTGAGCTAGGAATGTCGTTCACATAAATTATTTAAATATTACATATATATACACATATACATATATAATATTACATATATATATTATTTACATATTCTGCCCTCACACGTTCAATCGCTCATTTCTTCCCCCTTTGTGCGTTTTTACTATTTCACGTAAGTACGGAGGCGTGGTCGCTACACTTTAAACTCGCTTGGTATATATTATCTATTCAAGTACCTTTCCTAAAATGTAAAAACCAAGCTTATAATTGGTAGTCGTCCTAGAGCCGTTCACCCCAAATAAACAGTAGTATACCCGAAAATGTCAAGATCTGGGTCCTTGAGATCCTAAACCGTTAGATTCCAGCGTGGTGCACATTACTTATTGATGACTTGCAAGAAACTGTTATACGCCAGACGAATTTGTATCTCTCAGACCCACAGGGACACAGGTAGGTGTAGTCTTAATGTATTTTCTTTCCTTTATGTCAAGTCTTCCTTTTTTTATCTAGTCTTTCTGTAAGCCATGCCCCCCCCCCCCCCCACACCTTATATTTGGATCAGTCACATGTTTATTGGGGCCGCAAGTTATTAAATTTTTATATAAGCTTTAATGTGCTACCCATATCATTATTATTGTATTATCACTGTCAGTCCCCAGTTTATTTTACGGGGAAGACAATGCAGGGGAACTACTCTTGATTTGACTTGGAGAAAACGGTGTATTGTTCATAACTCTGGGTAACTCTGCTGCCCTTTTTTCTTTTTCAGCCATGGAGTCTCTCGTCGGCTTATTAATAGCGACACTACTCATCTATATCGCCAATGGTAACTCACATTCCACAAATTTGTCGAAGAAAGCATCATAAGTGTAAAACTGTCCCTTAGAACCTGTAAAAAATCAAGACAATGCTTTTTCTAAATAAAAAGGGGGAGAAAGTGGGTGAAGGGGGCTTTCGCAAACCACCAATCGCTCCCAAACGCGTTATACAGAAGCCCACGCCCACTGCAGTTGGATAGAGGGAATGACATAAAGAACTCCTTGTTTTCAGGTGCATCTATCTATGAGGACGAGGTAGACTGGAATGCGTATGAAGTGACTTATCCAAGGAGAGCGGACTCTTTGAGTGCGGACGGGGGTGATGCAGGGCTATCCACAAGGACAAAGGTCAGACGTGTTATAGTAGAAAGACAACAGGCAACCTGAAGAAAAACTAGATGGTCGTGGTGTAGACAAGCTATAAATCAACACAATGTTGAAAAAGTATGCTAAGTCAGCCGCCATTCTCTCTTCAGCAAAACGCCAAATGAGAGAAATCACCATTTTCCATCGGCTGATTAGGGGTAACTAAGTCAAATGGCTTTTTCGAGACAACTACAAATAACTATTTTTCCAATATGGAATGAAAAGAATAACAAAGGTCTCCCGGGTCGGGCTCCCTGTCCCAGGAGGTGAACAGTGAGGAGAACCTTCTATTTTTGTGCTCTTGTCAACCACACCTCACCAGTCAGTTTCAACAAATATTTGACTGTTGGAGGACAAACTATGAGAACGAATCTCAAAGTAACCTCCTAAAATTAAAATCTTATTAAAATCAAAATCTTTATTTACCACAGCATCCCAAAAAGGGACAATGGAAATAAATGCTCTCACGTGTACTTTGCAGGATGACAGAATATAGCGGCTGAGGCTTTTTGCAAGCCTTTTTTGTCAATAATTCAACCGTATTTGTTATTATATTTTAACCTGCATTATTTTCTAAATCGGCCATGAAGAGCAAGCGTCATATGTCGTGAACGCGTTCGGGAAAACCCACCACATCGACCTCAAGAAAAATCGGTCTGTTCTTTGTACCTTTTTATATTCTGTTAATATTTTATAATCGTATTCTGCTTACAGGTAATAAACACTACGTTTCTGTGAACCTGTGAAAAAAAAAAAGAAAACTACCTATCGTAGGAAAGTGGGGACAATTTTACCTCCTTTATTCACTTTTGGTTGATATTAGTTTGTTATTTTAGTGATCTGGTTTCCCCATCGTTCACCCTACGCTATTTCAAGAAGGATGGCACTGAAGTCCTCAAACAGGTGACGTGATCACGTGATGTCCTTGTCGATGCTCACTTAAAATGCGCACTGGTAGATGGCCTTTCTAGTATTCCTTTGTCAGACCCTACCTAATTCCTACGCCCTCAACATCTTGGTTTTTGCCACAGGTTTCCCCGGAGAAGTGTCATTATCATGGTCGTATCCGAGGAAATTCCGACTCTCTTGCTGTCATCAGCACTTACTCAGGTAAGTCTTTAATTAATTGTTAACTATCAATTGTGTACCTCTGCTTAGACTTAGCACCTATTTCGTCTTCCTGTTAACATCAAGTTATTTGATTCTTTGTTGTTATCATTGTGAAATACCTGGGCCTATTTTAAGATAAAATGTCCACAAATAAATTTGCGGTCGCGCGAACACGAGAATGTAGGACTGTTTCTTCAACTTTACAATTATCCCTAAGTGTACCCCTAGAGAAATTCATCTCTTTTTGAAGCATTATTATTGGCTGCTTACTCTTGCAAAGGCTTTATCGACGACGGAAAGTCCCGTTTCTACATTCAACCACATGACGACAAGGTAAGTCGATGCAGATAATCATCCCAGCCTTTCTAAAGAAACGCGTTTTTAGAAGGCCAATCACGCCGCTGTCTCACGCTCTTTCTCAATATAGAGTCAGGCATAGCATCCATTCCCATCGGCTAATTCAATCGAGTAACTAAAATAAGTTCAATCAAAACTTTTTAATAGAATACCAGTCTTCAAACGTGGATGGTTGTTATAAAGTTTTCTTGTTACTTTTGACATTCTTTAACAAATCTGGACATCTTGCTCATCTCATAAAATATGAGCATAACCACCAGTCGTGCGCGTACCAAAGCAAGATTATTATCCTTATCAAGGTACTGGTGCACACAAGGTGTACGCCGTGAAACCATTGGACCAACAGACCCCACGTGATTGCGGTAGGTCCTTTTTCCCAGTTCTGGAGAAATGGGTCTTTGGTAACTTCCATATGACTCAACACGGAACTAAGCAGAATTCACATAGAAACAGGAAATCGAGCCCGGAATCTAGTGTCGACGGGAACAGGCACTACAGAGCGACGCACTGCCAACTGCGTAACCAATTGCTCCTAGATAACAGTAACCTGATCCTTACACCGGTGTTAGGTACGTATTTGACCACTGATGAGACACGCTATGTTGAGCTTCTCTTTCTAGTGGACAATAAATTGGTACGTATTTGACCACTGATGATACACGCTATGTTGAGCTTCTCTTTCTAGTGGACAATAAATTGGTACGTATTTGACCACTGATGATACACGCTATGTTGAGCTTCTCTTTCTAGTGGACAATAAATTGGTACGTATTTGACCACTGATGATACACGCTATGTTGAGCTTCTCTTTCTAGTGGACAATAAATTGGTACGTATTTGACCACTGATGATACACGCTATGTTGAGCTTCTCTTTCTAGTGGACAATAAATTGGTACGTATTTGACCACTGATGAGGCACGCTTTATGTCGTCGATAGGTCCTCTTTGTAGTGGATGATAAAGCTTGTATAGACTTCACCACTGATGGAGACACGCTGTCGAGATCCTCGTTGTAGTGGATGATGCTTTCCTATACTGATGAGTCGCTTGATTGGCCATGCTTTGATCAAACATTTTTTCTAATAGTTAGTTGTTTTTGTTATTTTAAGTACAAGAATTATGGCAGCGATGTTAAAAAGATGACCCAGAAACTGATAACTCTGTCCAACGCTATCGACGCTGTAAGTAAGACAGGAATCTCAGTATTCCTTTTATTGGGGGCGCTATAACACTTTAAAAAGCAATATAAAATTTAATTAATAATTAAATAAATGAATAGATAAACAGATTAAATAAATTTATAAATATTAATTATGTGAGTATATACGGGAGCTCTGATTGGTTCGCTATCTCGGAATAATGGACAGTATTAACCGCTAAAAAGCCAGGGTGATGAGTCGATTTGTGTAAATATTATTAAAAACTCGCTTGTGCACCGGAAGTTATCGCTTCACACTATAACTGCATGCGCTGTCTCAGTTTATCTCTGGGACGGAGCTATGAATTGAATTCGAGAGCGCATGCCTGAGCGGAGCGGACGTATCTGCCCGAGCTCCATCTGAAACCCAATTTGTGGACTACACCGGCCACTCGCATTTACTAAGTCGTCACTCTAAGGTGTCTCCCCGTGTATAAGTGGATTTTAAGCCGAGAACTGGCACTCTACCGTCTAATATTACTTTCCGTCAGCTATGGAGGTTGTACCGGCCTTTCTGCTCTTGCTCTAGGCGCTGGTCATCTTTGAAGCCGCCCCAAGCTCTAGGGCAAGACCAATTTCTACCCAAGCAGGTCTGCTAGAGTAACTATATCTTCATGTTTGGTTTAAGAGAGTCTTTCATTTGGAAATCAGGGTATTTCTTTGTATCGTCTATTGTCAAACCATGTTATGGGCCGCTTAACAATCTTTACACGGTCTATCCCTGGTCACGGGCGCTCCACTTGTGGCGAGAAACACGGCAAGAAAAACACCATCTCTGTCCTCTGCGCAAACATAAACAGCATTAGAGGAAAACGGCTTGAGCTCCAGTCTCACCTAGAGACCGAAAAACCTGACGTTGTTGCCCTGCAGGAAACAAAGATTGACTCGCAAATCCTGGACACCGAACTCTTCCCCCCTGAACTGGGCTATTTTATATTTAGAAACGACAGAGTACTCGGCGGCGGAAGAGTTCTCCTGGCCATAAAATCAACGCTTAGTCCTATTCGATGTTATGTTGATACCAAGAACGCCGAAGGAGTCTGGGCCAAAGTGCATCATACAGAACTATCGGCCCTTCGCAACCAGCTCTGTAGGATCTGTGAGTTCCATCCACCAGACAACTCACCAGCCATCCACGTATTGGGCGAATTCAGCTTCAGGAATGTGGACTGGACTAACGTCACCAACAGGAATGGCGGGGAACTTTGCGAATCTTAGGGCCTGGTGCATAATAATGCGCGAGTTCTATATGGATCAGCTTGTCACCTTCCCCACCCGTGATGACAAAACACTGGACCTCTTGTTTACCAACCGACCTGGCCTTGCATCAAATATCTGTTCACCAGCCAAGTTCAGTGATCACGTCGCGATCGGTTACTCTATCACATGTTCCACTCCTCCCCTGCGGAAACCACGACGGAAGATCTACCTATACTCTAAAGGAGATTTTGACCGCATTCGCGCTGACATGTCCAAGCTCCAAGAAAGCTTCTCGCCTACCGGTTCAGAGACAAAATCCGCCGAGGTGGACCCTATTTAGAGACACTCTTCAAGACTCAATCGACAAGGCCATTCCATCCAAGTTTGTATCTGGTAGAACCAGTCTCCCCTGGTTAAACCCAACGTTGCGTCGGCTTGTCCGGAAGAAAAACCGACTCCATGCCAAGTTCAAGAAGACCGGGTGTTCCAGGGTGCGGGATAAATAGCGAAACATCAGAAGTGCCCTGCTCCAAGCGCGAAGCGGCTATATAAACAACATGATCGGCGATATAAAGTCCAATCCGAAGCCCTTCTGGCAGTTCATCAGATCCCCCCAAAAAGATGCCACCAGTAAAAGCAACGAATGGCCGGCTTGTGGAGTCCGACATTGGAAAGTCGGAAATGCTAAACCAGCACTTTCGGGGAAATTTCTGACTCGATACCATTACTCAAGCGCAGATTCCCCCAGATTCCAAGCATTGCCGTCACAGAGGAGGGAATTCGCAAGTTACTTGCAGGTCTCAAGTCATCAAAACCAGCTGGCCCTGATGGTTTCCATCCACGCGTGCTAAAGGAGTGTGCACCGGTGATCTCGCCAATATTAAAACAGATCTTCCAGAAGTCCCTGGCCGCCGGCAACCTGCCCCGGAGTGGCGCATTGCAAACATATGCCCTATAAACAAGAAAGGCGAGCGATCTCTTGCCTCCACCTATCGTCCAATTTCTCTTACTAGCGTTATTTGCAAGATACTAGAACACATTGTGTGCTTGCACATAAATCGACACCTAGAAGCTCACCAGATCTTATCTTATCGCCAGCATGCCTTCAGGAAAAAGCGCAGTTGTGTGACACAACTGTGTTTTGTCATAAACGACTGGGCCTCAGCCTTGGACCGTGGCTTCTAAACCGACGCCTTTGTGTTAGACTTTGCGAAAGCTTTTGACAGCGTCCCCCACTAACGGCTCAAGTCCAAACTATACAGCTATGGAATCGGTGGCCAAACCTTTAAATGGATTGATGCCTTTTTGTATGAGCAGTACCAGCGTGTTTGTGTCAATGGGGCAAAGTCAAGCTGCACGCGGGTTACATCAGGTGTGCTCCAAGGTACTGTCCTTGGCCTAGTCCTGTTTAACCTGTTTATAAATGACATACAAGAATCTGTACGGTCCGAGATCAGACTCTTTGCAGACGACTGTATTTGTTACCGCACTATTAGATCGCGAGAGGATTGCGAAGAGCTACAGCGAGACATATCGAGACTCGCGTCCTGGGCTGACCAGTGGTCCATGAGCTTCCAAGCAACCAAGTGCAACATGATCCGCATCTCAAGGAAGACCAGAAACAACATCAACCACCTGTACTATCTGGAAGGTGTGGCCCTGGACTTTGTTGAGGAAATAAAGTACCTCGGAGTCACAATAACAAGGGACCTCCGATGGAACAGACATGTTGCTGAAACAGTGAGCAAGGCAAACAAGATCCTAGGCCTACTTTGGCAGAACCTGCACTTTTGCGACACAAAAGCGAAGGAAGCAGCCTACGTTGGCCTCGTTAGGCCGCTGTTGGAATATGCAAGTGCTATCTGGGACCAGCATACCAGAAAGCTCATCGTCGAGATTGAGAAAGTCCAGAGGCGTGCAGCACGCTTTGTTACGGCAGACTTCTTCTCCTTCGAACCCGGCACAATGACGCGCCTCCTTTCCGAACTGGGTTGGCAGCCACTCGAAGACCGCAGGCGCACCTCATCATTGGTGCTCCTAAACAGTGGCCTAAATAATGCCTCTATCCTGCCACTCGAAGATCTGAGGAAACCGTCTCTCGCCTTGCCCCGCACTCAACACTCTGAATTCTATACTATTCCTAACGCTAGAACTGACATATATAAATATAGTTATTTTCCCCGTGCACTGAGACTGTGGAAGGTTGTTCCACAGTCAACAGAACAACCTTCCACAGTCTGTAATTGACATGAGAGGCTGCCCAGAGGCCTTCCACGCTGGACTTTAGACTCGGCACTGCGCTGCGCACTGACATTGTACAATAGGTTGCGCATTTTTTAAAATGAACTTATTAATCTAGATTCATTGTCTTTACGGAAAATCGGCTTCAAACTCTGTGTTTTCGACAATTTCCAGCCGAAATAATTTAGGCAACTTGACGCCGATTAGTTGCCTTTTGTTTTAATTTTATTCTGCACGTTCCAACATGCCGTACAGTTTAAGGCCGCATGCAAATTAGATATGCTGCTCTGAAAGTACTCGCATATTTATTTAGCAAGGTATGGGCATCGTTAATCTATTTAGCGAACTAATATCTTTATCTCCTGGATCTACAGATCTACAAACGCATCAACATTCGTATCGTGCTAGGCGCCGCGGAGATCTGGACTGACAGAAACAAAGTGAAGCGAAAGAGCGATGTCTCGTTTCCGCTACTTGAAGACTTGGAAAAATACAGAAAAGATATCTTACGCAAGAAATTTCCGACCCATGACAACGCACAGCTTCTTTGGTAAGAATGAGAGGTGATTTGACTTACTTTAGGGAGGGAAACTTTTGTATTTGGCTGGCTTAAGGCTGAGCCAGATATTTTGTCACCGCATTGTTTTGCATATTTCACTGGATTGGAGTTTATCGTGTTTGTCATCTTATGGCAAATTTTTATACTACAACCCCATCCTACCCTTCGCAGTTTTGAATTGTGGTTCGTTTTCTCTGTTGCCTAAGTTGCCTCCAATTCCGTTTTACCATAGTAATCACTGGGAATGCTATATACGATACGGTATTGGGTATTGTTTTTGACTGATGTTTTAACATGCATGATTCTGTTTTTTTCAGTAATGACGGATGGGACGACAGGACCGGGGGGCTTGCTGGCCTGTACCACATGTGTACACCTAAATCTTGCGCCATTGACGCGGTAGGGATTAGTTTTGTCGCCATTCAGGCGACGTTTCTTGTAGTGTTGCCTTGCACAATCAGCTTTGCCATTGTAATCCACCCCAATAGGCCATTCCTGCTATAATTTTGCGTGTGCATTACAATAGAAACTTACCTCAACTACCAAAATG
The DNA here is from genome assembly GCF_932526225.1 of Nematostella vectensis. Lineage (NCBI taxonomy): Eukaryota > Metazoa > Cnidaria > Anthozoa > Actiniaria > Edwardsiidae > Nematostella > Nematostella vectensis. The sequence goes on along the minus strand of NC_064034.1, from coordinate 21,847,461 downwards.
CAGCGCTCTTATTTTTAGCTTGCACCAAACGAAGCGCGCGCTGCATGCCGGTAGTTGAGGGACAGTGCTGAAAAACGCAAGACTAGTTCCAGTACCGCAACCGAAATGCGGTAACGGGATTGCAGAAGAAGGAGAGGAATGCGACTGTGGCACCGAACAGGTCTGTCAGGCGGCACTGAAGCCTTCTGTCATTTTTTTTTGTAAAATAATAATAAAAAACGATGGTCATTGTGTTTAACCTAGAATTGTCAAGAGAAAGACCTATGCTGCGAACCGAAAATTTGCAAACTGAAGCCGGGATTGCAGTGTAGCGATCTCAACCACAGATGCTGCGCTAACTGCTTGGTGAGAATTCCCTCATCGTATAGCAGACCGTAGACCAATCGAGCTCACGTTTAGCTGAAATGTTCTCAAATACCAGCAAAATCATGAAGAATTAAAAAGTTTCAGCATTTATTGATCGGGTTAACGCTGGCATGGTGTGAATGGAATTTGGACCGCACTGTTGTCCCTTTACGGTGAAATCTGGACGGGTAGGTTCCATAGCCAAGCACTCTATATAATATATGCATACACTCTATGTTACTTTACGGTGAAATCTGGACGGGTAGGTGCCATAGCCAAGCACTCTATATAATATATGCATATACTCTATGTTCCTTTACGGTGAAATCTGGACGGGTAGATGCCATAGCCAAGCACTCTATATAATATATGCATATACTCTATGTTACTTTACGGTGAAATCTGGACGGGAAGGTGCCATAGCCAAGCACTCTATATAATATATGCATATACTCTATGTTCCTTTACGGTGAAATCTGGACGGGTAGATGCCATAGCCAAGCACTCTATATAATATATTCATATACTCTATGTTCCTTTACGGTGAAATCTGGACGGGAAGGTGCCATAGCCAAGCACTCTATATAATATATGCATATACTCTATGTTCCTTTACGGTGAAATCTGGACGGGTAGATGCCATAGCCAAGCACTCTATATAATATATGCATATACTCTATGTTCCTTTACGGTGAAATCTGGACGGGAAGGTGCCATAGCCAAGCACTCTATATAATATATGCATATACTCTATGTTCCTTTACGGTGAAATCTGGACGGGTAGATGCCATAGCCAAGCACTCTATATAATATATGCATACACTATGTTACTTTACGGTGAAATCTGGGCGGGTAGGTGCCATAGCCAAGCACTCTATATAATATATGCATACACTCTATGCACACTCACCATGGGAACCAACCTTAACTACCGGCATGCAGCGCGCGCTTTTTTTATGTAAGCTTAAAAAAGCGCGCGCTGCATTCTGGGAGTTGAGGTAGGTTTCTATGGTTATGCGGGCGCAAACATATAGCTGGAATGGCCTATTTAGCTCAAATAGGCATTAGCTCTAGTAACAGATCACTAAATTTATCTAGAAACATTTTTTCAATCCAATGACACTAATGCAAGTAATTAGTGTTCTTGCTGTTTAATTTTGTGATTTGCATTTCGAATGTCAACAAAAGGTGATGACAATATCGAGTGTTGCTCTCAGTGCACCAGACTGGGACTTTGTGAGCGGCTACTACCTCTATTACAGTACAGACGGAGAGTCTTGGAAGGCGTACATCGAACAGGATGAGCAGGCGAAACTAAATTCTACATTTCTCCATGAGATGAGCTTTTTATGTCTCTGTAACGAGGGTAGCAAAGATGCCACTGTAATTTTTAACCTCGCGTATGCATTGGATCAGTAGAAACATCGGGATTATATCCAACCTAAGACATTTCACCCCATTTTCAACTTTATCAAATATATATAGATCTTTAATTCAACCTTTGATTACATATGGTCTTGTAGCCTGGGGCCAGGCTGCACGTTCACATTTAGACAAAATTCTTGTTCTACAAAAAAAGGCAGTTCGCCTCATGAATTTCGCTCCCTTTCGTTCTCATGCTGTACCATATTTCATTCAATCTAATATCCTGCCAGTTAGTATGCTTTACTACAAATCTTTAGCTTCTCTAATGTTTGATGTCTATAATAATGCTGCTCCGCCTAACATTCTTAATCTTTTCACACGTCTTCATGAAATTAACCAATACAACACCCGTGGTTCGTCGGTCGGTAATTTTTATATCAAACAATCGAGACTTAACCAACAAAAATACTTTTTCTCAAGAATTGGAGCTCAAGTTTGGAATAGCCTGAACACCAACATCAGGAAATCGCCAAAATATGAATTTAAAAAAGAAGTCCAATCAATGCTTTTTCAAATGCTTGAGACTGAGGACAGTTATGCTGACATATATACGATACTCAATATTCAACAATAATCCTCCCAATTTTTCTTCTTTACTCTTTTCCTACTTTTCTTAATATGCAAACAAAAAATGTCTATAATTTAATACTTATTATGTATACTATAGTTCTTTTTACTATTTATGAAATCTAACGTCCTTCACACTGTCGGCCTAGACTAGCTAAGCTATTTGCCGACAGTGTGTTTATGTAAAATATTATTTGTAAAAGAAAATAAAAAAAACTGTTTTGTTCTGTTCTGTTCTGTTGGATTCCTATACCATTTTCTTGACAGTCGCATTGCTACATAGGAAGATGTACCGATACCTTGAACACGCAATGCACGGATCTCTGGGGATCAGGTAAGGTTATTTTTTTTGTTTAATACATATGCCCAAGAACAAATTCACAATTCCTGCTTACGATTTGCGTATTGGTCGAATAAGAGGCATACAAGAAGTGATACACATCTAAGCCAGGCGCGTACACAGGGGGGTGCGCAGGGTGCGCAGGGTGCGCAAAATCTGGGTCATATCTTATTAAGGAATCTTCAAATACCAGGATTTTTCCATAAGATCCTATGACTGCGAACCTCCCTCCTCCCCCTCCTCAGCCAATCCTGGGTAAGCGCCTTTAGTAATACGCATTCATTTTTTGTGAGTTTTTATTCCTGTTCTTGTGCTTTAGCTGCTCGCTCTGCAGACAAAGCCTGTTACGAAAAGTACAATAAGAAAGGGCGGAAATATGGCACGTGTGACCCATCGACATCTACACCATGTGCGCAAAGGTAGAACAGAGGATATGGCATGTGTGACCCATCGACTTCTATACCATGTGCGCAAAGGTAGGGCAGGGAATATGGCTCTTGCGACCCATCGACATCTACACCATGTGCTCAAAGGTGAGGACGTAATATAGCATTACGTTATTTTTAATTTTTGAGATTAGATCAGTGATAAAACGCGAGTGGCTAGCTTTTTTGACCTTTTAGTGACGTGTTGTGTGGCCAGCTTCAATGTCTGGACACTGTGAATTATAAGCCCGCAGTTATTGACTTTGGCAGCTGTTACCTCAGAAAATCAATAGGAAAAGGCGTAAAGTGCAGGTAAGAGAAGTATGGAGTTGTACCTTGATTTCAAACGAATGTGTGATTAAAATAACGAACAGCCTTTCTTAAGATCCAATCAGCTTCCATTTTCTGGCGCATCACTTCTACTTCTACTAAAAATAGAAATCAAAATTTCGCCAACACTCGCAAGCTCCTGCCAGCACCAGCCAGCACCTCCCAAGACGGTGTTCAAACTGAGCCAGCATTGCTGGACCAACGTCTGGCCAGCGTCCCGTCAGCAATTAAAGATCAAAGAGGCTGTAGCCAAACCAACCGCAATATATACTTGACAACAGACTAAAGGTTACGGTGTTTCTATATTCTTTTGCAGCGTGGCGAAATTAAAATCTGCTGACAACGTCGGTCTGGGCATGGTGCGAGACGGGACGACTTGCGGGTCTAACAAGGTTGCATAATACATGACATAAACACGGCTAGGCTTACTTAAAAGTGTGAATAGAATGGTAATTTTAAATTATTCATGAGTTGCTCGTTCTAGATTTGCATAAATAAGTGTGAGTCGCTGTCGTCTTTACGCCCAAAATCCTGTCCGTCGATTGGCGGGCTTTGGACCCTCCCCTAATTCAAAGAAAAAAAACAAAGATTGTCAGCCGTTTTCTCTACAAAGTGCGTCACATTTCCTATCACAAGGGTGCATTTAGTATTTTTTCTATTTCAATGTGTGTTAGCTGTCTTTTTACGAAGTACGTGGAATCTTTCTTGTTTATAAAAAGTGCGTTAGATTCATTAATACAGTTTGTTTAACTCTAGTAAAACTGTGATAACAAAGCTAAGCACGTTTATCAATAGTTGTTGGCATTTATTTGGGAGATGCTATTTTCATATGAAGACCTGTAAGGTCTGTCTGATTAACTGATTTTATTGGTTTCTCTCTCTGTTAAGTGTATTGATTAGATTTTAAATTACTTTTTTGTCTTACTCTCATCAATCACCTTTTATTTATTTTGTTGTGTAGTTTATTAGATTTACTACTTTTCTGAATAATGAGTTCTTATTGATTACGACCTCTAACAAATATTGATTGTACTTTTTAATTCTGGGCTTCGACTTCTTCATTGACATACGCGCATGTTTTAAAGGCTATGACCGCTGGTTTTGGTTCTTGACCATGTTCTTTTTGATGCTTGGAGCTCCTAAACTCGTTGGGCTTATTCCGACAAAATAACTCTCTTAATGCTTTTCTGAATTCAGGCATCCTCAGAGAGTAAACTACGACGTTTAGAAATGAGTTACTTAGTAAAAGAATGTCTAAAGAGAGTGATATTACATGTATTGACTTATTTTTAATGCACACATCACGGTGAAGAGTTGTTTTAAAAATCGTTGACGGCATCCATGTAACTAGCGAAGTCGCGATGAGAATAAATAGAGTAATCGACAGTTTTTTATTCTCGAATTGATTCTCGCTTGAGTTCATTGTTTTGCAGAAGACCCTTTTGATCCAGATTGCGAAGTACGAGATGATTATCAATCCGATCTCTAGTAAAATAGCAACCACATTCAAAATAAGTGTGGGTTTTTGATTCGATGTCAAATAAAATAACATCGTTAACCCAGACAAGATCATTGAGATAAGCCACGCGGACAGGATAACTGTAAAGTAGTGCTTCTTTTCGGTCTGTCTGTGTCGAAACGGACTTAGGATTGCAAACGCTCTTTCCATCGCAATAGTACTCAAGGACAACATAGATTGGGATGCAAACAAAAGATGTACTGAAAGAAGTGGGTGTATTTCCACATTTTGAATTTGACCAGGTTGTACCAGAGAATTAAAAGTTTCTTGCCGCACTTTCGTGTATCCAAGTCCCACAAGACCTGTCAGAAGGTCAGCCACTGTCAGGTTGACGAGAAGATACTTGGACTTCTTGAGTCGCAACTTCTTTCCAAGAAAAATCACCAAAGCCAGCGAGTTGGCAACGACGATTACCGAACACTCTAGTCCATATATTGCTTGAAACACTGTATTCAGTGTTTCACTGCCTGTTAGACAATGGGTCGTGTTATTCATGATTTGTGAAGTTGTGTGGAATACGGATTCTACTGATGCTGTGTGTAGTGACACCTGCACAGTTTTACAGTACTGTCGAAAACCAAAAACTATGCGTGTCAGCCGCCAATCAAATCCTAGAAACTAATATAAACTTTATTTTGTTACTGCTCCGCCTTTGGTTCTTCATTAGCGTGCGAAAGTGGTCTCTAAGAAATCACAAAGATGTGCTATCTGGGTGTATTCTGCGGGGGCTTTGTATTTCTCATTTCATTTCGCTTATTTCAAAATAGCAATTAAGATCTTTTGGCGCTCTTTTGAATTCAGGCATTCTCAGGGAAAAAACTATGACCTTAAAGATAAACAAGTTACTTCGCAATAAAACGTACGAAAGTGTATTCCGATCTCTATTTACACATATCCATCACGGATATTAAACAAGACATTAATAATTCCGTTCAGCATCCAAGTGACTAGTGACATAAAAGTGAGACTCTCTAGTCTCTTCCTCGACACGGCCCACGATGCCGCGATAGATGCGAAGTAAGGGAGAAGTAATTATTTATCGGGTGCATGGGGACCCTCCCTAATTCAAAGACAAAAAAAATGGCGACCCTTCACCCAAAAGGCGACCAATTAAAGATTTGTTGAAAAAGCAAATTAAGGTATCCTTAATTTTCTGTTTTTAGCGTCGTTTTTTTAGCCTGGATCAAGGGAACCATTTTGAGCCCCCTTATGCAGCCCCCCCCCCCCCCCCAACCCAGAAAAAGCTTTTCAGAATTGTCGACATTAAGTAGTATTTGATTCCTTAGGGACTAACGAACACTACCACACAATTCCCTAACCATATATCCACGGGAATTATTCAACAGTATGCCCCGACTAAATGCCATTCGTCAGCTTACAGAGTATGACAACATGACTACTATAACCCGAGCCCTAGAAAGTGCACAAATAGACTTTGGGGGATGTGTTTCTTTAATTAAAGGAAATGTCAGAACTAATTGTTTTTTTTTAATATTGCTTGTGTACATTGATCAAATGATAAGCGCCAGGATATGGTTTTATTACGATAAAACATAGTAATTAATATTTATATAGTAAAGTAATTCAAGCGGGACACAGAAACAAGTGAAAACGCCACGGCGAGTATGATATAAATAAGCTTGTTATTTTGCAGACATATCACAACCATCATTAGTGATCTCTGAGTGAGAAATTTGGGAGAGGAAAAAATATATATGTATATATAATCAATTATTTCTTTAGGGGCCTCCAATCATAAAATCGAAATTTGATTATGTTTATTCAGCTTTAGTGGGCTGTAGCTCCTGAATGACTTGTTATTTTTGGCGCTCGATTGGTCTGCAACTCGTGGTGACAAACTACGCTAACTCAGATTCGTTGAACTTTATTCAGCCTAAATGTCTCGCTATGGTGTCATTTCACCCCTTGGTCACTTCTTCTTTATTGACATAGCAGAGTGTTGTCTGTGGTATGACAGCCGCTTCTCCTTCTGCTTGTACTTGTCGCCCGGTGAGTGGTTCATTCCGACCACATAACTCCATCAGCGCTTTTCTAACTCTGGCATCCTTACAGAATAAACTACAACAACGTTTAAAAATGAATTACTGTTTGAGAGAAATTTTGAACAATACAATAGAATGTGTACTGACACTTGTTTCGCAAACATTATCAGGCTTTGCAAAAAAAAAAAAAAAAAATAAGTTCCAAATATTGTTGTGCAACCACGTTAAGAGATACGTCGCGATTGTAAAATACAGCGTTGTCGATAACTTTTTGTTCTCTTTTCGATTGTTGCTTTCATTGCTCATTGGATTGAAGAATACTCTTTTGATCCAGATTGCTAGGTAAGAGATGATGATCAATCCGATCTCAAGTGAAAAAAAAATAAAAAGAACAACGACAAGTCTCTTAAAATGAGTCATAAATGGAAACATTACATGGCGCAGAAAGGGTTATTGATATAGACCAAATCGCGGCGATGGATATAAAGTAGCATTTCGTTTCGGTCTGTATGTGACGAAACGGAGATGCTAAAAGCTCGTTCTAACGCTTTAACGCTTAAAGACATCATAGAATGGATTACAAATAGGTTAAACACCGAAGCTAACAGCAGCATTTCCCATGATATATTCTGCTGTATGTCGGGATCTACTTCCATTTACACCAGTTCCCAAAGCCCTACCAGAAGATCAGCCACTGTCATGTTGACGAGAAGATACTTGGACTTCTTGAGACGCAACTTCTTTCCAAGAAAAATCACCAAAGCCAGCGAGTTGGCAACGACGATGCACACTCTTTCGATTCCAAACAAAGTTTTTTTTATTACTCCACGTTAAGCTAATGCATCATATGGTCTTGTCTATTGACTTCAATATCCCAGTATTCAACCCTATTCAGACCGGGCTTTTTGTGGCTTCCTCTGACCGGGGGGGGGGGGGGGGGGGGGTGGGGCTCAACCGTAACCTTTGAACCATTGGGAGAGGAACAAAATGATATATTGTGTTGCCATAGCAACACAATATGACGTCATTATAACGTCTGTCGGGGATTAAAAGTTTATTAGTTTTACGTGACGCGAGAAGGAAATTACGTTAGGTGTTATTGTCCTATCTTATCAGGAAATTAAGTAGTGATTTAATCTTGTGAACGTGAATAGCACGATGAATCGTAGTAAGAAAGAAATGTAAACTATTCAGTAAATATCCGGTTGTGGGTAGATGAAAGAAAGCGCTGTATTGTCCATTGTTTGTAAGGGTGTAAAACTGGGGTATAAATAGGGAGAACATTGTATAGTTTAGTTGTTGATCGTATTGGATTGGGTTGATTGAATTTATTGTAAAACGTTGATCGTTGAGACTTGTATTAATTGTACGTAGCATGAAGTGCTAGTAAACGCAAACGCAAAAAGGTATCGAAGGAAAATGGTTGCACGGGGAAACGAATTTCCACGACATTTGGTCCGATCGAGCCGGATAGGAGAATGGCGACTATAGCATCAAAGAGGAAAACCAGAGCGGGACACAGAGCCTTCGTGACGAGGTTTATGGCTGAGGGGTGCGAGGAAAAGAGTGCGGTCGAAGTACTGAGAGACCGGCTACAGATCCTCAAGACCCTCGACGATTAAGTGCTTGAGTTGATGTCCAGAGATGACGTATTCACCGAAGAAGATGTAGAAGAAGAGACGGTGAACGCAGGAAAGATAGAAACGACCATAAGAGAAAAGATATTGGCGCTCGAGGCAGCCGAAGAGACGAGCCGCCGAAACAGCGTAGCAAGTGAGATTGAGAGTGAAGCCGCCGCGAGCAGTGCGCAAGACCAAGAGACAAGAGCCCGATTGCCTAAGCGGAGGCTAAAGAACTTTGCTGGGAGTGTCGGTGAGTGGCAGGAGTTTTGGGATGGATTCGAGAGTAGTATCCATTCCAATCCTCCCCTGGCCACCGTCGATAAGTTCAATTATTTGAGAAGTCTGCTCGTGGGACCGGCGCGGGGAGCGGTGGCAGGATTCGCCCTGACGGCGGCAAATTACCAGCCGGCTATCGATCTCCTGAAGAGGCGTTACGGCCAAACAGAAAAGATAAAGAGGGCACACATAAATGAGATGATGAAGGTGCGGCGAGTCACGAGCGAGAAAGACGCGGCTGGTCTTCGCCGATTTTAGGACGCGGTGGAGACCAAGCACCGAGGGCTGCAGGCGCTGGGAGTGGAGGCGGCCCAGTATGAAAGCATACTAATGCCGGCTTTGTTAGAAAAAATCCCAGAGGAAATGCCAGCCAGACGAGAGACCCGCACCCCAAGAGCAGAACCGAGGGAAGCAAGGCCCAAACTCAGCGAGCGCCTTGACGACGGCAGGGACCAGAAAACGATGCGCCTTCTGCCTCGGGGAACACCAAGAGGACGAATACTCCAAAGTAAAGCTGCCTAAGGATAGAATAAATATATTGCGTAAGTTTGGAAGATGTTTTATTTGCCTAAAAAAGGGACATAGGTCACCTTGGGGTTGTTTTCGTGTTCGCTCGAGGCGCCTGAAGTAACTAAGCCTCGGGCACTAGTATTCATCGTTTTCTGAGATAACAGTTCTTCTATCTTGAATACTATCTTGTGGAGTTTCCCCCGCATCTCATCTCCTTTATCGAGGAATTTTTCTAAATGAGTTCTAAAATCTCGTCGTCCAACGCGCGCAGCGTGGCGATCTTCTCCTTTGCACTACCGCAAATCTGTCTTAAATCATCTTCGGCGTCTGATTTTTCTCCATCTAAAAGGGCATGTGCCTTCTGTATTAGTCTCGTCGCTGCACCTCTGTGAGCTCCCCGGACTTTCTTCTTTTTTGCGAGTTCCGCCATGGCGATCAGCACGCTTGAAACTTCTCGATCTCAACTCTTGAACCGCTCTCGATCACAAATCCGGCTCGAAGGACCACGTGTTCGAAATGTATCTATCCAAACGACACTCTGGGAACGATCTCCGTTTTCTCTTCTTTATTCATCACAATCTCTTCGATATTCGGTAACAATCTCGTAGCAATCTCTCTTAACAATCTCTTTCACAAAAACCTCCCCGATCTAACGCATGTCCGTTCTTATATACCATGAGTATCAAATAACAATCAATTACAATCAATGAATAATTAACTACAACTACGTAAGTGACTATGTAATTACTTCAGGAGCTCAACTTCCGGAACAAAATCCATCCCATAAGAGGTGGCGAAAGTGTCAAGATAGAAGCGTATGAAGTTCCCAGTATCACGCAAATTAGAAACGTGCATGTCAAACAAAGAAAGCTTGAATACGCACATCTCCAAAATTTGTGGTTTTCGGATGTGAATAGAAAGGACGAAGTCCTTGAAATCGAAATTCTCGTGGGGAGTGATAGTTTGTGGCAATTTCAGAACGGCAGAACCATTCGAGGGGCAAGGGACGAGCCGGTTGCTTTCAGACAACACTGGGCTGGGTTTTGTCGGGTCCCCTGCAAGGAGATGAAGGAGGTGTCAGCAATGTTAATTTGATCGGTCGTGATTTGTCGAGTTCGAATGTTGAAAGTGAGGTTGTAAAATTGTGGGACTACGAGACTTTGGGTAGAAGAGAATGAAGTTCACGAAGAGAATGAAGTTCACGAATCATTGAAAGACGGAATTGTTTTTACGGGTGAGCGGTATCGAGTAAAATTGCCTTGGAAGGAAGGCATAGAGTGTTTACCGAGTAATTACGGTAATAGTTTCACGCGATTAAGAGGTCAATTGGCCAGGCTTCAAAAGGAGCCAGATATTCGTGCCGAATATGATGCGATCATAAAGCAACAAGTCGAGTCAGGAATAATAGAGAGAGTTTACGAGCTCGAGAGCGCGAATAAGGTCCATTATTTGCCGCATCATGCTGTAGTTCGCAAGGAAGCAAAAACTACTAAAGTGAGAATTGTGTATGACGCGTCATCGAAAGAGCGAAAGAGAGGCGTTTGTTTAAACGACTGTTTGCACGTAGGACCTGCTTTGACTCCGCTATTATATGAAATTCTAATCCGTTTTCGCCAAGGAAAGATCGCGCTTGTCGGCGACATTGAAAAGGCGTTTCTCAATATCGAAGTAGATGAAGCCGACAGAGATTGTTTGAGATTTCTTTGGGTAAATGACGTTGAGGCAAAAGATGCCGCGCCAATAATTTACCGATTTTGAAGAGTTGTTTTTGGAGTAAATTGTTCGCCTTTTCTGTTGAATGCCACTTTGCGTTATCATTTAGAAAGTTTTGCCAAGGAAGAGCCAGAATTCGTGCGAGTAATGAAGGATAGTTTTTACGTTGGTGACAGGCGCAGAGTCGGCAGATAAGGCACTTGTGTTATTTGAGAAAGCACGTGCGCGGATGGCGACAGGGGGGTTTAAACTGCGGAAGTGGCTAAGCAATGACGAGAAAGTGACAGCGGAAATACGAGAGCGTGAGAATGACGTGACGTTGTGTGACAGAGAGACCCACGTGACAGTTCGTGACAGTGTAGACACTGATAGTGACGAAGCGACGTACGCAAAGGCGATGCTTGGAGTTAAGGATGAAATGTCGGTCGTAGACAAGGTACTAGGGCACGAGTGGAATTGTAAGAATGACGAGTTTAGGTTCGACTTAGAGAGGCTTGCGGATAAGGCCGCAGGTGTGAATGCGACAAAGCGGAACACCTTGAAGGTGATGGCGAGTAAGTATGATCCATTTAATATTGTTAGTCCCATCATGGTAAGTATGAAAGTGCTTTTTCAGGAATTGTGTGTCGAGAAGTTAGATTGGGACGAAGAGTTGACTGGAGAAAGGAAGAAGCGTTGGTTAAGTTGGTTGGATGATTTGAAACGCGTGAAGGAAGTTAGAATAGCGCGTTGTGTGTATGGCGGGAGTGAAGCGGAAGTGACGTATTCGCTTCATGGGTTTGGTGACGCAAGTAAGAAGGCTTACTGCGCGGTGATTTATTGCGTTACCGAGTTGTATGGGGCCTATCATGTTGAACTGCTTACATCCAAAACACGAGTTGCTCCGTTGAAGGAACAGACAATACCGCGCCTAGAGTTGATGTCCGGGAGAGTGTTGGCGCAGTTAATGGCGCCGGTGGTGAATGCGATTAGTGGTGAGGTTGAGCTGAGTGGGAGACGTTGTTGGCTTGACAGTAAAACTGCGCTGTGCTGGATAAATAATCTGGGCGGATGGAAGCAGTTTGTGAAACAGAGAGTGAATGAGATTCTTAGGCTGACGACCAAGGCGGACTGGGGCCATTGTCCAGGGATAGAGAACCCTGCTGATATCGGTTCGCGCGGTGCGTTGGCATCAGAACTGGTGAATAATCAGCTGTGGAGCAAGGGCCCACAGTGGTTGGCTAGACCAGAGAGTGAGTGGCCGGTGACTGAAAAGATTGTAGAGACACCGGAGAAGTGTTCTGAAGAGTGCAAGCGAGGGACAGCCGCGCTTACTAACGTGACGAAACAGAGTGTTGCGAGTGTGGTAGACATAGAGCGCTACAGTAGTTTGACCCGACTTTTACGAGTGACAGCGTGGGTAGGACGATTTGTGAACAACCTTAGGTTAGGACTGAAGGGTGAGACTATTGTGACTGGAGCGCTGACAATTGACGAGTTGACGAGTGCCGAGTTACTGTGGGTGAAGGCTGCTCAGAGTGAATTGAGATCGGCAAAACACTACAAGGATTTGGTAAAAGATCTTGGAGTCCAGGAGTGTGATGGGGTTCTTAGGTGCGCAGGGATGCTCGGGAACTCCCAACTAGAGAACGATACAAAGAATCCGATTCTTTTGCCCAGGGGTCATGAGTTCACTAGGCTTGTCATGGATAGTTGTCATGCGAGCGTTTGTCATAGCGGTGTTCGAGCTACCTTGGCAGAACTCAGAGCGCGATTTTGGGTGCCTAAGGGAAGGCGTAAAGAAGAGTGTTAGTGAGTGTGTAGTGTGCAAACGGGTTCAAGGGAGGCCGTACGACAAACCTCCGATAGCTGCGTTACCTGAGTTTCGAGTTTCGAAAGCACCGCCGTTTTCTAAGACGGGCGTAGATTTTGCGGGACCAGTGTACATCAAAAGCCACGAGGGCATGAAGAAGATGTATATTGCCTTGTTTACGTGTTCGGTTACGCGAGCGTTACATTTAGAGCTGACGGAAGATTTATCGACTAGATCGTTTTTGAATTGTTTACGTAGATTTTGTGCAAGACGCGGGACGCCCGCATTGATAGTTTCAGATAACGCAAAGACATTCAAATCCGCAGCAAAGTTTTTGAATGAATTGTACGATCAACCGGATATTAGAACGTATTGTGAGGAGAATCGAATTCAGTGGAGGTTCAATCGAGAGAGAGCTCCCTGGTGGGGAGGGTTCTTTGAGAGAATAATTGGAACAGTGAAGCGTTGTTTGAAGAAGGTGTTGGGCAATGCAAGGTTGAATTGTGACGAGATGCAGACGACCTTGGTAGAGTTGGAAGGGACTTTGAATTCGCGGCCATTGACGTATGAATATGATGAGGTCGGTGCAGAGATGCTGACACCGTCGCATTTGTTGTTCGGACGGAGATTGTTAAATTTGCCTGACGAGTTACGAGATGACGAGGACGAGGAAGTGAATGGGATATGAAAAGGTTCAGGTACCTAGCGAAGAAACGGAGACATTTCTGGAACAGGTGGTTCAAGGAATACTTGGTAGATTTGCGCGAGCAGCATAAGGTTGTGAATAGTGGACGTAAGGTTGCAGAGGTCGTGTTGTTGTTTGATGAGACATTGAAGCGAAGTGAGTGGAAGATGGCCGTTGTAGAGGAGTTGATTCAAGGCCCGGACGGGCAGGTTAGAGGTGCTGTAATCAGAGTGTTGTCCCGGGGGAAGCCTATTAGGATGAAGCGACCAGTTCAACGCTTGTACCCCTTAGAAGTGAAATGTGCCGAGGGTGCGGGGGTAAGCAAAACTGTGGAGGGAATAGAGGTTTCTAACGAAAGGCCTAAACGCGCTGCAGCGTTAGACGCGCAGTGGCGAACTCGTTCGATGATTGACTCGTAGATACGGTGGCCCACTAGGGTCACGGCAAATTAAAAAAAGCCACGGCAAATTAAAAAAAGCCACGGCAGAACAAAGCAAACGCACGGCAAAAGAAAGCGATCTCACGGCAAAATAAATCAAACTCGCGGCAGAACAAAGCATCTCACGGCAAAGAAAGCAATCCCACGGCAGAATACAACGAACTCACGGCAGAACACAACGACAGAATCCAAGCCACGGCGGAAGTGAGCTTTCATTTTAAACACAGGAAGACCAAGCTGTTTTAATTCTGATCTCGAGCCCGCGATTTTTTTGGACAGTTACCAATGTACGGACCACGTGCATTCGTTCGTTCTCGCTCGGATCGCTTGCTTCGTGTGCAAATTTAGTTGCTTTTACAATCCTTGTCGCAGAATACCTCTAGAAGTATGTTTTGCTCTTATTGTGGTCGCAAGCTAGGCGATGATGGATCTACGTTTTGTGTTTTCTGCGGAAAAGGTAAGAGCAGTGTGGGTAAGTGTGGAATTTCTTGCACAGCCGTCAGGTCACTTTGGACAGAGTTAAGCTATGCTTTGGACCAATAATTCTAAGAGCTCGCTTTAAAAAGGATCGTTAAAGAGAATTAAAACTAATTGGAAAAGTCTGACTCATTTAAGTTAGAACAAATGATGATATAAGCTTGAAGCAAAACCTTAAAGTTCACTTAGGGATCGACCATTGGAAAAGTGGTCGGGGGGGGGGGAGGGGAGGGGCATGAAGATTTTGTTTAATGGACATAGACACTGTATTTGCACTATTTTGTGACTGAGTGTATAGTAAATAGTTGTAAATAGCTTATAAGCTTAATTCATAATTTATAAGCTTAATTCAGTCCAACTCAAGCAAGCTATCTTCCATATTATTCCAAAACAAACTGCATATTGTCTATTTCTTTTATTTCCACAAGAAGTTAAGTAACTACATGTAAAACATTTTAAATTATACTGCTCATGATAATTTTTTTTAATAATTTTCAAATAATAATTATTATTATGAGATATTTTAGATAATTTTTTGAAAAGGCAAAGATCATTTAGTTTCATTTTAATCATAAGATTTCTTTTGTTTTTATTGATTTCTCTAGAACTCTCCAAAGCAGTTGAAAACAAACCATTTGGTAGACCTGCTTCACATGTATCTACAATAAAATCATTTGTTGGTTTTAAGAAGGGAAAAGATGGCAAGCCGACAAAGAAACAGTTAAAAGACAAGAATAAACCTGAGGAGGCTAATGATGTAATCATTAACATTGGGTTGAAAGTATTTAGTGAGGAAGAGCTCAAGGATAAAAGAGGAAAGAAGTTGGCAATAAAAGTGAACAAGCATGCATCCTTAAGGAATTGCTCGAACAAGCGAAATCGAAATGGGCCGACTTTCAGAGAAACCTGTATTCCGAAGGTAATAATAAATAATAATAATAATGTTTTTGGAGCATTGCACGATGTCTCAATGCTCTTACATTTAAGAAAAACTAACTCGACTATTAATATTACACTAAAATATACAGAAAAAAGTTTAAATAATGTATATACAGCAATATGCAGAAATTCTGATCTAGCAAAGTATATAACTCACAGGATATGCTCATACATGACAACACACGGCCCATTTGATTATATTCTCATGTGAATTTGTGACATGTAAGTAATAAATTATTATTATTATTATTATTATTATTACTTTTGGTCAAACTGCACGTCCATTTCCCATGATGCACCCTACATACAGTTGTATAGTTACATACTTTGATAGTCAAGATCAGAATTTCTGCATATTGCTGTATATGAAATTACTAAAATATAAACAATAATACTAAAATATATGAAATTAATTAATTTCAAGGAACTGAATATGTCCTACTTTACGAAGACGGCCAAGAGGCTTTGTTCCTTCCTGGAACGTCCAAAGAGTTTTTCACCTTGGAAAAGTATAAGCAAGCAGCATTAAAGGACTACAAGCGCATAACGTTATATCTATGTACGGTCAATGACATAGAAGAATTTAGGAAAGAGGAAAGGGATAGTGACAGTTCTGAACCTGAAGCTTCTTGTCCAGTAAAGAGGAGCAACGAAAGTGATGCCTGCATAGCAACAGAGCCACCAGCCAAGAAACTAACAACAAATCATCCAACCAACAATCATCCAGGACCTTCAGGCATAAGTACCAACAGTGGTTCTGACTGGTTTTACTATGATGAAATTGAACGTCTTTATGGCAATGATGACAGCCCTCCACCAAGCAACAACAAAACAAAATCGCCTATCCCAGAAAGCGAAGCTGGTGTTATTGAACTATTGCAAGAAAAGGTCATCTCTGATGGGAAAATATCCATGTTCATGATCATTAGAAGGGGTACACCAGTAACCAGGGCTATCACATTGTGGCAAAGAGCAGCTAAGAAAGTTAATCCTGTTCATGTGTGTCGTGTGAAGTTTGTAGGAGAAGACGGAATCGATGATGGTGCTTTGGCACGTGAGTTTTTTTCATGTATCATTCCCGATATAGCGAAAAAATTCTTCCCAGATGGAAGTCCTATTTATTCTACCAATGACATTGCCACTTATAGAACAATTGGGGAAATTGTTGCAGCTAGCTTGGGCCAGGGAGGCCCAGCCCCAAACTTTCTGGCCCCCTGTGTGTTTGACACGCTGGTGTCACTTGGAGATCTTGACTACTCCAACAGCAAAGATCTTCAAAAACATTTGACTGAAACAGAATGTAAGCTGTTGAAAAATATCAGGCAGGATATTGCCAGTAGCACTGATATTATAATTGACCATGGCTACACAGGGCCCATAACCGATGCATGTGCTGACTCTATTCTTGCTGCTGTTACTGTCAGTATGCTCAGCAGACGGGAGTTGATGTTAAAAGAACTAAAGAAGGGAATGGAGCTGTATGGATTGGCTGACATAGTCACCAAGCACCCAAAGAAATGCAAAGGTCTGTTTGTTATGGGCCACCAAGAGGAAGTCGACGGGAATTACTTATTTTCTCTCATGAAACCGCAGTATTCAGCTGTGGGAAGCTCTCGTCGGACCGTAGAAGAGTCAGTAATGGACAACTTCCAAGACTTCATATTCAGCCTTGAGGATAAATCACAAGTCTGTAGCTACCAAGAGGCGATGGCATGGAAAGCCTATGGTGCTGATAGAAAAGATATCGATGATGATGAAAATGAAGACCACAATACTGATGATGGTGAACGGTTCAATATAGTTGATCTGAGCCCAAGTGCAGTTATGGGCTGGTTAACTGGCCAAAAGCACCGAAATCTCAGCAAGAAAATCTCTCCAATTCATGTAAGGTTTGACCATGATTGCCTTAAGAGGAACCCAAAGCACACAGTTTGCTTTCCCCTTGTTGGGGCATGTGGGAGGGAGATAACCCTTCCAGTTGCCCACATGGCATCGTTAGATACTTTTAAGCAAAACTTTTTATTAGCTTTTTGTAAGGGCCAGGCATTTTCAAAATCTTAAAACATATTTTTTCAAAATGGACACTGGTACTCTCATTCTCATTTCTAGTTTTCAGTTTAATGTTCATGGCTTTTATTTCCATTAGTTTTGACTAGTAAGACATAATTACAATGTCATTTTATGGTTGTGTTCTCACCAGCCAAATTATTATGCTCAAGTTATTGGTAGATGGTATTGTTTAGAGTGAATGCATTGAACCTGTGAAGTAAAAGTTAATACTGTAATAGTCAAATAGACACAAAAGAAAAGTAATAAATAGTCAAATATGTATTTCACGGGTTCGTTGCGTTCACTCTATCGAAGTTGAATTTGGTTCAAGTATATCAGTGCTCACTCAAGCAGAAAGGTCGAAAATGCGAGGAGGTAAGGGGGACCTGGTTCAAAACCTCATTTGTTTAGCGGTGAAACACCAGCTGAAACATAATGTAAAAATTGATCCTGGCCATATTGAAATTTGGGTAGTTACGCTGAACATATTTACTGAACAAATTGATTTTGTGATTTCATAATGCTTCAATATGAAAGTTAACAGCTAAGTACTGTCTTGCGACACTGCCTAATCAGTATTTCCTTTATAATTATCTTTAATAAACAAGTGCATATACAGGACACTTAGGCTATTTTAGGGATGCCGGAGCATTTTTTTGATTGGGGGCGAGGGTGTGGGCTAAGCTATTCAATTGTAGTTTTTCTATATATGTTTAGCTATATTTTGCTTTTTATCTGTATTTTTCTTTTTAAATCTTAAAGTAATTCAGAAGAAATCAAAACTTATTGAGGCAGCTCTAGCACCCCCAACCCCGGTTCCGGCACCCCTGTATTTGGCCTTGTTTATACAGATTGTGCACAGAAAGATATATGAGCCTTGATGAATGCTTTATCTGTTATTGTTGTTTGTTCCTGTTCTTAATTTAGAAGTTGCAAATTATGATTTAGTTGTAATGATATTTGATTAGAGTGGGCATACTCCATCCATGAAACACATAGTACTGATTACAGCTAAAATAGTGCTGATTAGATTTTTGAAGAATAAAAGAATATTGTTTTTAGTAATACTTGTCTATTTCATTATCCATTATCTGTAATTCATGAAGTATTATAAGAAATCATAACCTTTTTGACACATGCACAATAATAGTGTTGAGGCCATTCTGATTAAGGCATTAACTTATAAACAGATTTTTAAATCATGGGAATTATTCAGTGTTGCAAGGCCTTGATGTCACATTTGTGAACAGTAACCTTTAAATTGTAAATCATGTGACAGTATATACCCATTTTCAAAAAAGCTGCAAGATAAAATGGCAATTGTCACATGGTGATTGCATGGTTAAAAGCAGTCATTTCTATGAAATAATGACAAGATAGTATGTGGTTAACCTTAACCTCTTTTTAGTGTTCATTTTCGTGCAATTTCAAGAAGCTCAAATTTGTGTGTCGAACAGCTTTTAAGTGGTTGTAACCTTTTGGTTATGCAATCTCCTCTGACAACCATTTTTGAAATGGGCATGTTTTCCTTTTGCTAACATAACCTAATGTTTCATTTACAGTCAACTTGATCTTGACACCCTTTATATGAGAACCTCAGTGACTTTTAATTCTTTTTTTTGGCCTAGTGCTTTTTAATCAACTGGTTGAATCTTGCAAGTGGGTTTTTACTGAATTGTTTCCTTTATGGAGGGGACTGGGAAGGAGGGGTTCGATCTTGTTTTACGTAATGTTTAAAGGCCGACAATGAGGACTTGACGGGGTTTCAAAGTCCGCGCAATTAGTTCCAGTCCGAGGCGCTAGCCTCGGACTGGAACTAATTGCAAGGACTTTGAAATCCCGTCAAGTCCGAATTGGAGGCCTTTGAACGACTTCAAAAACTCATTAATTATTCGGGAGGGAAAAGAAGCGAAGGAAATACATATAACAGAAATATATTGATTTATTGCATCTCCACTAAGGTTTTCAGTTTTCATAATTTTGAATGCATGAAGCACCGTTTGTTGTTCTTCAATTCCCGGACGGCTTTCTGAAACAAAAGCTATTCAAATTGTCTTTGTCTGCTATTCATGGCATTCCTAATGAGTCTAATTCATAAGTTTTATAAGTATGTTATCTTCCGAGGAATCGCATCAGAAACTCGGTGGCGTAATGGTATAAGACGGCGCATATAGACTGGACGGTAGGGGATCGAGTCGTGATGGAGTCATGTATCAAAGACCTTTTTTCACTAAATTAATGTTAAACTGATTATTTCTAATAATTTGATTATCATTAGCTAGTAGTAGTTGGAAACATGGTAGAAGTAACTTGAAAAAGGTAGAAGTAACTGGAAATAAGGTAGAATACAAGGTACGAGTACTTCCTCTGGTTTCAAGTTACTTCACGTGGTACAAATTACAAACAGGGATTGGTTGAATACCTCATGAATAATTAATGAGTTTTTGAAAGTTGTTTCTCAATCGTTCCTTATAAAATAATGGAACTTAACAACCATTAACTGCAATGTGCAACAACTCTTCATACATCTGTAATGCTTCTCTCCAGTGTTCAGGTTTCTTCTTATTGAGACTGTGAAGAACATAACGAAAATATTCTTGGTATTCATCATCTTCGTCCTGTTGTACAAGATGAGTGTAAGCATAACTCATATCATGTTGTGAAACTGGTACAAGTAAATTATCAATACCCCCGTAACTTTCAGGAAGGTGGAAAATTGCATCAGGTCTTCCTGCTACAGTATCATGGCGGGATTTCCTTATATAGTGAGTATTCCATGAATCACCCACTCTTTTCAGATCGTTTTGAAGTAGTTCAGCAAAACAAAACCAAAGACACTCTAAATGAAGCTTGTCTGCTGTGTTGAGTACTGCTTTCTCTATCATGTCTTTGAAAAGATTCATCCACCATGTTGACCAATTTTTTCTAAGAAAGCTCCACCAGCATTCAATTCTTTGATTTCGTGGAGATGCAACATATCTATGAGAGTTGGGATCATCAAAAAAAAAGAATGTATACCGGCCATAGCACCATTCTCAGTTCCAAGGTCTGTGTCTAGTTCTCTGGGACAGCCACCAAGTTGTTTGACGGCGTCCAGATAATAGGAAGCAATGTCGTCAGGATAATTATTAGATCGAGTTACATACAACCAAATGACTTTGCGACTGAAACCATCGATACACGCATGCATAGGAAAACCGTATGGCTTAAGTTTATCGTAGCCATCAGCATGCCAAGTACTATTTGGCCCTAAGCTACGATAAACTCTTCTTTTCAGCTTATGGGCCTTTCTCAATTCAACTCCATTTGGGTCGATTTCTTTCAGCATTTCTTGAACAACTACACGTGGTACCAGTATACCCTTCATTCGAAGATTGCCAAACTGACCGATATCCAACAATCGAATTTGGTCCATCCAAAAGTTCTGTAATAGCAGATCTAACGGTATTTGGATCATACTCAAGATATCTTCTTGACATCCCCCAATCTTTAAGACGTCTTTTCAGCGTTCTGACGCTGATATTTATCCAATGACACTTCGACAGTAGTCCAACAATGTCATCATAACTATGCCCAAGGTGAAATAATTGTGTTATGATGGTTCTTTCCTGATCTTCGCTTTCGCTGTCCGCCATTTTGAATTTGCAAATGGAGGAAGACTGGGACTTTAGCGCAACCATGAGCCCAGAATCTTTTGTCAGCGGTCTACTGTGTATTTCACTTCCGCCGTGAAATTCACTTCCGCCGTGGCAATTTACTTTTGTTTGTTCTGCCGTGAGTTCTGCCGTGGAGTTGCTTTCTTTTGCCGTGAGTCTGCTTTGTTCTGCCGTAATTTTTTGTTTTATGCCGTGGCTTTTTTTTAATTTGCCGTGACCCTTGTGGGCCAGGTCGTAGTTGTGTTCTGCCGTGTTCGTTGTGTTCTGCCGTGAGTTCGTTGTATTCTGCCGTGGGATTGCTTTCTTTGCCGTGAGATGCTTTGTTCTGCCGCGAGTTTGATTTATTTTGCCGTGAGATCGCTTTCTTTTGCCGTGCGTTTGCTTTGTTCTGCCGTGGCTTTTTTTAATTTGCCGTGGCTTTTTTTAATTTGCCGTGACCCTAGTGGGCCACCGTACGTAGACGAGTCAAGGGGGGAGTGTGTCGGGGATTAAGAGTTTATTAGTTTTACGTGACGCGAGAAGGAAATTACGTTAGGTGTTATTGTCCTATCTTATCAGGAAATTAAGTAGTGATTTAATCTTGTGAACGTGAATAGCACGATGAATCGTAGTAAGAAAGGAATGTAAACTATTTAGTAAATATCCGGTTGTGGGTAGATGAAAGAAAGCGCTGTATTGTCCATTGTTTGTAAGGGTGTAAAACTGGGGTATAAATAGGGAGAACATTGTATAGTTTAGTTGTTGATCGTATTGGATTGGATTGATTGAATTGATTGTAAAACGTTGATCGTTGAGAGTTGTATTGATTGTACGTAGCATGAAGTGCTAGCAAACGCAAAAAGGTTTCGAAGGAAATTGATTGCACGGGGAAACGAATTTCCACGACAACGTCACTTAAGGACATATGGTTATAAATAGCCTACCTTTCGCTACCTGCAGCGCAAAAAATAAACAGCGCAGAAACACAACAATACCACAGGAAACAACTAGGATATATGCTTTCAATATTATTTTAATCTTGGCTTAATCCACTTAAAATAGAATATATGACAGATTTTCTCAAATATAGCCTCGCATTCATCGTTAACTTAACTGGATTAAGCCGAGATTAAAATAATATTGAGAGCACATATCCTGTTTGCCTCCTGTGGTGTTGTTGTGTTTCTGCGCTGTTTATTTTTCGCGCTGCAGGTAGCGATACTTGGTTCAAATTATATGAATGTAAGAAGAAAAAAAGGAAAAGAAGAGTAATATTATATCTCTAATGAAAAAAAAAAAGAAAAAAAACAACCTATGTAACACTTAATTTTGTGTGCAAATAAAAGATGTTTGTTTGTTGTTTGTTTGTTTATCATCACTTGTTGGAAAGTTGATAGAAGCGCTTTTTTAATGAATTTTTTTTTTACTTAAATACACGTGGAGTTTTTTTTTATTATTTTTTGTATATATTTTGAATACAACATAGAATTATTTTGTTTTGGGTTTTCATTAGCGTGCGTTTTTAGGATACTTAGTCATTATAAACAGAAATTCATCCTAAGTTTGTGTTGAAACCTTTACTCAGCGAGTAAAGTATTTCTAACCTTAATGCGAAATGTCTCTAGCCAATCACATTTCTGGGCTAAATGTTTCAGGCCATCTTTTTCGCGCCAAAGTCCTCTCTACGGACCTAAATTTCTCTTTTATTTCCTATTTCCCCATCCATCAGTTTGTGTTATTTACATTACATATCACACGTCACTGTCACTTCTTAACTATTACCTGGCCGCAGGATTCCCTACCGATTCGGACCATTTCACCATCAGCATTCCACTTACCTTAGTGGAGATGTAAGTTAGTACCTATATCACAGTTATTTTGTACTCTCCTAGTGATGGACTCACTTATAGAGCCTAAATCACATTTATACTCTCCTAGTGTTGGGCTCACTTATAGTACCTCTATCACAGTTATACTCTCCTAGTGATGGACTCACTCATAGTACCTATATCACAGTTATACTCTCCTAGTGATGGACCCACTTATAGTACCTATATCACAGTTGTTCTCTCCTAGTGATGGACTCACTTATAGTACCTATATCACAGTTATACTCTCCTAGTGATGGACTCACTTATAGTACCTATATCACAGTTGTACTCTCCTAGTGATGGACTCACTTATAGTACCTATATCACAGTTGTACTCTCCTAGTGATGGACTCACTTATTGTACCTATATCATAGTTATACTCTCCTAGTGATGGACTCACTTATAGTACCTATATCACAGTTATACTCTCCTAGTGATGGACTCACTTATAATATTTATATTACAGTTATACTCTCCTAGTGATGGACTCACTTATAGTGCCTAAATCTCAGTTATACTCTCCTAGTCATGGGCTCACTCATTTGTGAGTGCACATGGCTTGTTCTAACGCATGCACCCGCCACTTTTACAGAATCGCTTTTTCTGGACGTTCTTGTGCGAGGACGAGCGTATGGAAAAATGCAAGGCTGTTCCTATACGATTGAATGAAAGCAAAGAATGGCTGATGGTGGACAATAATTGGGGTCATACTGATGGTTATAATGGCGGTCATTACGATGCTACAATGGACAAGGATGTGAACGATGCTTACTTGAGAATCCATGCACCAGACCCGACAGATGGATACAAGTAAGGCCCTGTATATACTATGTCTTCTTATCATTGATTGAAAGATACGTTTAGATACCGAATGAAATGTAACACAAAAGTACGCAACGAGACGCAGTCAAGGCGCGTAACTGTTGTTCATGTCACGCTATGACGTCTTTTGTGCATCAGACACACAAAAAATAGATGTAGTTGTTTTGTAAATTTTGTAAATTCGTCTGTTGTTATTGTCTTGTCATTTTTTTGTCCGTTGTCTTCTCTTTTATAAAGAAAAGTTTTTGTCATATAGTATTAAATGAATAAGTTTTATTTTTGGGAAGCTCAATCACTATAAGCCTTTTGGTTTTTTTTTTAGCTTCCTTGCCATTAATGACAATTTAGTTTATTTATTGTATTATTAACAAATGTGTGTTATATATGTTGTATTTTATAAAACAAATGTAAACCTAATTGCAAAATAAAAATGAATGAGTGAATAAATAAATAAATGAATGAATGAATGAATGAATGAATGAATGAATAAATAGATAGATAGATAGATAGATAGATAGATAGATAGATAGATAATAAATAAATAAAAAAATAAATAGATGGATAGATAGATAGATAGTTAAATAAATAAATAGATAAATAAATAAATAAACAAATAAAAAAATAAATAAAAAAATAAATAAATAAATAAATAGATAAATAGATAAATAAATAAATAAAAATAAAAATAAAAATAAAAATAAAAATAAAAATAAATAAATAAATAATATTCCCCGACACCTATTGAATCTTCCTAAGTACTATTTTCCACACTCTTACACTGCGTCACCCTTCCATTACGTTTAGACTCATTTACAATATAACGACCTGGCTAGCCAAACAGAACATCTGTACTCCCAATTGTGTTTCCCCTTAAACCCATAACAATTCTGCACTTTTTCCATTACCAATTTTCTCAAAATATTAGATCTATTATCTCTAAAGGGGTTTCGTACCAGGGGTCACTCGGCCAAGAAGCCATTTTATGAACCTATAGCAATACTGCTAGTAACACTTTATTCCCTGCTGAGATCCACTTTCAATCTTTATGCAAAGGAAATTTCTATCGCCAATTAGCACAGTACAAAAGGCGAGCTGTTAACACTACCTGAAAGTGTCTGAATGTATCGGCGTAGGTTTGTGTTACTGAGATCCATTTGCGAAAGGAGGATTTCATGCAGTGCGGTAAGTCAAATTTTGAATGAGCGAGTGACATTATAACAAATATCTACGGCTTATGTACAGTGAGTCATGTGGAACAGAGACCACCTTGCTTTACTTTTCGAGTAAATCCTCATTAACGACAAAACACCTCAGCACATCCAAAGAGTTCATTGCTTCAGACTACTTACTTTTCGGTTCTAAAAGTATCTGAAAAAGCGGTCTATGGGGATCAAGTTATTCAGCTCGTTCGGACACGGAGTTTCCGTCAATGTGTAAGCTTATGCAAGCTTAACTTGGACCACTGAATGATTTTAATGCAAATGGATTCATGTTTATCACAGAAACAGTTGGTAATTTTTTCTTGGGTCTCATTACTTGTATGAGCTTTGCATCTTACCACTGGTTGATATTTTGTCTAGAGCCTTTTATATCATATAGTATAGTCAGCAGCTGCCAAAAATATAATCTTACAGAGAACCTATCAATTGCATTATCCTCATTCCGTTCCCCCTTCCTTCACACAAGAAGAGCCGCCGTGGGCCACAGAAAAACAATCCGCTCTAAAGCCGTTGTGTATTTGAACCATTCTTGCAAAGAATAAAATTTACATCTTAATAAAAATGTCTTTTTTCATATTCAAACCATTGCAAGCCAATGATTTATATCCCTAAATAGGTGCAACCTTTACCAAGCTTTGTTTACAACTCTCTAGGCCCTATTTCAAAAGTTCTTTTAAAATAAAACACTACAGAAGAAGCTAACTCTGAGAATCATTGTTCTACCTTTTCTTTATGGCCGAAAGGCTGCAGCTTGCAGATAATCTAGAAAAACGGTGAAGCAAAAAAAAAAATCGCTTTTTAAACAAAAACCAGAATTCGGTATCGTATTTTTGTTATAAACTCTTAAGTATAAGACGTCTAATTTTCAGTTGATGCTGGGCCGTTCATATGTTTGGAGAATTTTTGCCATGTTCATAAGGGAGGAGCGTCACGCCTTCTCTAGCCTTCCGAAACGGATAGCCCAGATCGATCTCTGAAAAGATGGGAAAGTGCTGTAAATAAATCTTCAAAATTATCTCTGTTTTACTGCCCATCCGAAAGCTAAATCCAAGTTTCAATGAACAATGTGTTTTCTTATTAGCTATCGTTTTAATTTCAAGGATAATCATTTTCTGATCAGTGAGATGAAATTTGAAGTCGTTCGTGAGGTTTAGCAAACGAGCGGAGGTCTAGGCATGTTGGAAGTCAAATCAGGCACGAATTTGGATCGAAACGAGTACTCAGTATTTTTTATTAGAAGGGCAATCAAATATTCAATGCTGACAAGAATAATATCATTTGGTAAGACTTTTAGTGCAAGGTTTATTTATTTTTCCATCTCTCTCTTATCGCCTCTTTATCTCGGATATTTTTGCTACTTGTGGTCTCTGCTTATTACTAGTCACAGTCACAGTCACCACCTTGGAAGAATAACCGGCAAAGTTAGACATAGTAGAGGGAAGTGTTATTTATTTGTTCAGCCACGCAAAGCTCCGAAGCGTAAATTTACAACGAAATAAACATCGAATACGAACCACAACATTGCCTCAGAGTCTTTGACATGGCCTCCAGAGACCTCTCCAAGCGCTAAAAACATATAAACGCTTATTTTATCATTGGCATATTGGCATAATAATAAATGCATAATAAATGAGTGTCGTTTCTGTCTATGTTTATCTTTTTCTAGTTTCTAAATCTTAGTATGTATAATAAACAAATTACTTCATGGTTGGCTCGCTTGTACAATTTTTATTCACTCGTTGTTATGAATCAAACTTACTCCCTCGAAGACTCGTTCGTTCGTTTGATTTCATCACAACTCGTGAATAGAGGGGGGGGGGGGGGGGTTGACACCCTTCCCATAATGCACTTCGTCAAAACATATTATTAACCGCCGCGCGTCGTTATGGCGCGCAGATGATCGTAGGCATGAAGGCGGTAAGAGCAAGATGGAATAGCTCCGAGGCATTCCGAGGAAGAAACTAGCTTGATTATCGCCGAATGCCTCGACAATGAAAATTCAAGATTTAAATTTGAAAACAGATGTTTTCTTTGCCTTTCAAATATACGGCCTTCTCCCACGGGCCTTACTCAATCCCGGGCGATGTAACGATTTAATTTCAATACCTATGCCTTTAATATTTAATTTAATTTTTCTTGGTAAAGATTGCACTAACGGTCACGAGAAATTTGTTTCCTAGCTAAAAATGACTACAAAATAACAAACTTTTAAAATTGCGTGCGCGCGCGCCGGGAATGGCGTCATTTTCAATTGCCCGTGAAACGCGCGCAGACAGTTTTAAAAATAAAATAGACCTACAATAACCTTATTTTCTAGCCAAAGTTGGCAAATTATTCCTCGACCTCAAGGCTTAGTTGTAGTCTAATTATTCTTCTGGCAAATCCTCATCAAATAATGAGGATTTTACATTTTCTTCGATGCATTTTGACGGATTTTTCCCGCAAATTTCGCGCTTTTTTTTGCTGCTAAGGCCCTGGCCAAACGATAGTGCTGAATAACGTATGCGCATGCGGGTGTTCTGGCGAAAACAAACAAAATCTCAGTGTTGAATCGTTCAAGTAAATGTACGAAAGGCTGAATTCGGTCGCTGTTTTGACTTACTGTACAGCATTAAAACCATACTGTACAAAAGATGATGATGAGGGAGTCATATAGAAAATTTTAGCCTTAAGTTTGATCTAGTTTTCTTAGCATTCGCCAAAATGTGACAGTTCGCCGGTAAAACGCCGCCATTTCAAAACAAAAAGGCTGGTTTAACCGCGCGGTACTGGAACAAGTCTTGCGTTTTTCAGCACTGGTGGCCAAACGAGGAAACATGTTGTCCGCGCGCATGTTTCCTCAATGTTTCCCAGTTTGGCCACCATGGAAACATTGTTTCGCGACACAAATTTTTTGTCTAGGACACAAAAAATGTTTCCACAACGACGGAGAAACATTTCATGTTTCCAAGCGCG